>NC_052505.1:24210518-24497027 GCF_014356525.2 Nilaparvata lugens
ACTGAGCTCCTATAGGATAAAATTTAGAACCAATCATGAGTTTCTATGATGTATGATCCTCGTTTAAGAGACTCTTGATTAACAGTGGAATTGCGAAAAAATGGTAAAACTTTAATCGTCACTTTTTCAATCGGTTGCAACTTTCTCATGGTATTGAAATCGAAAGTATTGTTGATTGGAGTGAGAAGAGGAGGAAATTCCTCACATCCTTGACTAGATTTTGATTTTATACCTGAATTATTTCATAAGATATGCAGCATTGAATAAATAAATTGTCATTATTTTGTGTATGGAATATGGGTTGAAGTACAGTGTACACTCAACAAAAAATTTCCCATTTCTCTTGGGAACTTGACTCATGATATATGATTTCCAACTACCTTGACAAGCCGAAAAGAAAGAGCGTACGGGAAGATCCGAACATTGTATCAAAAGTTATTAATGAAATTTCGATCCTTGAGGTGTCCTGAAAATCTTTGAGATAGAGCGTTCTACCTGTTCTCAGATTGTAGAGCACAAAATTATGCCTAGTAGGATGTTGAATTATACATTTTTGAATTGTGACAATCGGAAGATATTGTTGATTAAATACTATAAGATTTATCAAAATTGATTTTTCCATGAAATTCTACTCGTTTTGGAAAAACTGTAGGATAGAACTGATTGAAGTTAGAGAGGTCTGAATGATTTCATTTTATTCTGAATTTTATGTACAGTAAAAAAGGAGAGAGAGGATTTTTTTTGTCCAATGACTGGATTTGATTGTAATAGCTCAGAACTGGAGAATGAACCAGACATATTAGGTATTTGGGCCATTCTGTACAAGGAAATTTTGCATGCGAAAATTGGTTCTGGACTTCTCTTATGCATACAAACCCTAAAAAATCAGAACTACAAAGAATATAAAATATTGCCTCTTTTTCATGTCTAAATTGACTGGACTAATTTTAATGTTATAACGTGAGTCACATCTATCTTCTATAGAAGGTGGCGACAGGCGCGGATCGCCCCGATCCCCCCCCCACCTATTTCACAAGTGGTGTTTGAAAAAACTACAGTTACTATAGTTCAGTCACTATAGACATCAAAAGGGGCTGTGCTTGCATTTTATATTGTAGATCTGAATTCTCAATTTGGATACATGAGAGAAGTCCAATTTTGTCATGCAAGATTTCCTTGTGCAAGATACAGAATGGCCCAAATATACCTAAAATATATGGTTCATTTTCCAGTACACAAAGAAATGGCCAATTTCTATATTCAGATAAATTATAGAAAAATACTTGATCTTGTATTTTAGAACATAATCTCCTCTTTTAGTTGCTGAAAACGATTCATGGGAGAATATGATCCTAGTGTAAGATTAGATTGTTGAAAAAATCATGAAATCAAAGATACTTTCCCTAGTATTATTCTTTGTATTAGTATTACTCATGTTCATTCTTATAGAACATGATCTAATGAACTTATATCATGGTGCGAATTTTCAATGTTATGACAAGATTAAGGAGTTGCTGGTGATGATTGAAGCTAAAAATAAGGTATTTTCCAAAATAAAAGGAGCATTGTTATCAGGTGTACTTGAAAATCTATATGAGAAAGAGCGCTCTACCTTGTCTCAAATTGTAGAACACAAAACTACCCTTATACCACACACTCGAGTTTGTGCCACTGTACAAGCTCCTCATTACTGAAAGAAACCTAGTGGACATTCCCATAGATGATAATTTATAAAACAAAGCTCCTCTATTCACTGTATCGAATGCAGCCCGGTAGTCCACAAAGAAGGCATATAATTTACCACCTTTTTTGCTGTTTTCAATTCCGCCAATGAAATAAGATTAAATGAATTATCTGCTGTCGAGTACCCTTTTCGGAAACCTGCCTGATTTTCCTTCAAAATTTTATTACTGTGTACCCAGGACTCCAGTCGTGGTACTCATGATAAATTCTTCTTCTTTTGGCTTTACAGCTCGATGTGAGCTTTTGCCTCTCGCACAAGAGCCCTCCACACATCACGGTCACATGCCTTTCGTCTCCATGCTCTTATCCCCATCTTTCGGAGATCATCCTCCACTTCATCAAATCAAATTCTTTATTTACACATTGTTGTACAAAAAGTTAACTGTATCAAATAGTAAATCGTCAAAAATAAAATCAAAACATAGAACAAAAAACATATATGCCATACAGTAGGCTACCACATCAATCATATATAGTATGAGTAATTTCTTATATTATTGTAAGGTTCCATTATCAAAGAACTCGTCAACACTATAAAATGCCCCTTCCACCAAAAAAGAAAATACATCTTTTTTGAAATATCAAAATAGCCATAGGTGATTATTGGTCAGGTCAGCGTTTTGTAAATGTTCAGTTTGGTTGCCCTATATAGAGACCTAGGTAGATGATAAATTAAGCTTAGTAAATATGTTTTGTTCATTTATAGTGGTTTTGAATAAAATAATTATTGAACTAGCGTTAGCGAGTTCTAACTTTTGACTTACTGAAGGACAAAGTCATTGTCCGTCTATTTGTATGACAAAACTTGTTGGTAATTTTGTAAGCTTCAATTTTGCACAGAATACAAATGTTCATAAGATTCATAGTTTCCGAGATATATGCGAAAAATGAGAAAGCGGTACTTTCAAACCACCCCCACCCCATTAGCACAGGGGGTAGGGGTGAGGACTTTTGATATGTTATTCCTCTAACTATCCGTAAAAGAGCTGTGCAGTTGAAAATTGTGTTCCAAACTTTTCCCTCTATAATCTTTTGTTGACTGCACTATTTTTTATTTCTCATAACGGCAAGGAAAGTTGTGTGAGTGCGCCACACCAGATTTTTCTATTTTTTCTTTCTACTGATTCACAAAATTTTGATTCTAATAATAATGCCGCGGTGGGAATGACGTCCAAACTTTGTTTGTAGAACTCGAAATGCTGTAGATTTAGAATATGCACGGGAAAATCAGCAGCAATGAGATATGGCATTCAATTTCCCAGCAAGCTGCACTCAACTATATCTAAAAATACAAACTGCTGTACAACTAATAACTAAGCTCATAGGAAGTCCATATTGAGATGAAAAATACTGATTGTTTGATAATTTTCATAAAGAATCTAGTGCATCAGATTAAGCTAAGACTTTCCATCAAGGGCCAAGCGTAGTGATAGAGTATGTGCATATTTTTTGTAAATATTGTTGTTTACTGATGTTTTTCACTTAGTTTTATCTTTATATTTTCATATTTCAAATAAGTGATTTAATATTCATCGTGATATAGGTATTACAGTATGTTTTTTCACCTTACAAATCGTACCAGATAGAATAGAACATTCATGATTGTGTGCGGCTGTGTGGGCGTTATGCTCATGCATGTTGATGTTACAGATTTTTGTGTTGAAAAATTAGAGTTGGGTAGCTTAGGGGGTTAGGTTTTTGTTTGGAATTGCAATATGCTGGAATGGGTTGGAGACCAGATTGAGGTATATTTATTGAATGAGCGAAGCGAATTCGAGTTTCAAGTCAATCAGCGTTCGTCCATTTGTAAGATTTTTTATCTTTCCAATCGTGCTTCTAAGCTCAAAAGTGTAGAGAACTTATATTTCTCAGCGTTCTCCACCGATCCTATTGCATATATCATCATACTCTAAATCCAATTTGTATGTGTGTTTGTGTGTGAATAGGCAGACGTGTGTGAGTATAAATTTAATGTTAGTGAGTGTAGCGAGTTCTACTGTTCTCCGAACTAATAGTTATGAAACATTTCATAACCATATAAAGTAGAATACCCGTTTCCTGATTTTATGATACAATGGTAATTAAAAGATTTACTGTTATCTTCAAGGATTATAAATAGTTTTCCAAACGAAAATTGTATAATAAAGTGATTGACCATGTCACCTCAATTTAATTAATTGATTATAAATAATTTATTAATAATTTAATAAATTAGGTGTGAATTAATTAATTAATAATTTAATTAATTGAGCACCTCCGCTCTGTAATTGGCGCTTGTGCAAGTGTGCAGGACAAGTTTTGTAGGATAACTGCAGTGAACCATGATAACACGATTACAAACGCATCCACTCCTAGTAGGCCTAGACAATAAAATTTTTAGCACCTGGAATTGGGGATATTTTATTTTTTCAATTATATCACCTTCTGCTTCTCATACTGAGTCTAAAAGAATTGTTTTATCCACCTAATACTAAATTTAAGTTTTATATTGTTTATCGTATTGTATGTTGACATTCCAATCCGCTCTCAACTGCAACGGACAAATAATGAGCTGTCTTTGTTTAAAATGAATGAATTGCCTTTCGTGACAGCTATTCTTTGTAAACTACCTTTGAACAGTTGCTCTAGTGAGCCAGGGTGTCAATTTGTAGATTGTAGATTCCAACCAGTTTGACACACGCACATCTGCCAACGCCCTTCTTGCAGAACGGTGTTGCTGAAGCCTACGTGAACAATAGTATTTCAAAACATTGTTATTCGAGGAGCTATTCGCAAGTAATTGTCAATAAGGGCCTGTCTATTATAAAGTGTAGGATATTGAACAAACTAATAATACGAACCTCTCTATAACAAACCTCCACCTAACGAAATCCTCTACACAACGAATTTTTACCTGGTCCCATGACATTATAGAGTTTTTGCTGCTTATTTACCTCTATTTAACGAATTTCGGACCTCTCAACAACAAAGTTTTCTCTTGACTTCCACATACAAAGTGCAGTGTGTATAGGAAGCAGACGGTCATTTTCAAGGAATTCTTTAGTTTCAGCAGAAAGGTCAATAGACTTAAAATAATGGACTTAAATAATATTTTCTATTTGAAAATAATATTTTCAAATAGAAAAAAGCATGAAATATTTTTTTCTGTATACCCAGTTTCCAGTAAGTTACAATTAATCCAGAAGATATAAAGAATAATTTTATTTGACTTTAATTTTTATTAATGGACTAATCATATGAATGAATGGTACGGTGATTTAATAATAAATTATTTGATTTGAAGTTTCACTTTGAATTGAAAAAAAAGTATAACAATAATTGATGGAGCCTCAATTTAATCATTGATAAAATTTATTCTGTAAGGATCTCATTATCAGATTATTTGTCAGTGTGTAATAGAATCGACTCATTCATTTATTTATTTATGCATTCATAGAAATAAAATAATTCCAAACTTATTATGAATTACCTATATTGGAAAAGGAACAACAGCTTTTATGTTGATATCAGCAGCATGAGATAATACTGAGAGGGAAATTATGGAGTACTGTATGTAGTATCACACAGAAAATATATTTTCCTTTCTCCTCTCTGAGAAGTTACTGTACTAGTGTGTGATTCACTGTATGGTGTGTGCTTCATAAAATTGAAAAGACAGCAGAGCAGAGCAAGCCGATCATCTACTAGTAATATTGGATAATTGCCAATCGTGACTTGTTTTTATTTTGTTGAATGTGGATGTGGAATGACAATAGCGGAGCAAGGGGAGGAGGTGACAGAGTACTACAACTGTTGGTGGGGGATTTCTGAATTAGCGGGGAAGGCCTGTCGATGGTACTGATCTCTCGTAGCGAGTTGAAGAACTAACTGTTAGTCACCCACTTTACCCCCCTCCACACCCACTCCACACTGCTGGTCACCCATTTAGCGAAACATTAGATGAGTTCTCTGTCTCTTCTCTGTGAAAGAACGTTACATTCAAAGATCTGACTGAATGGAACGGGAAAAACCCGTTGCTAACGCATCGCGATACGGTGCTGTCTGAGACAGAGAGTGGTTTGTATATTTATAGCTTTATTAGATTTAAGGAATTTTTAGATAAAACATAATTTTTTGAAAAGGTAAATAGGTAGGCTATCACTCATTTTATTATTTAAGTCACTATTGCAATAACAATTCTTCTCAAATCATAACAAGAATGGCTTGAAATAGAAAACTTTTGCAGTGTTTGTTATCTTTAGTATTAAAACAGAACATACAGTACATTACGGTATTTCTAACAATATTATTATAAACGAAAATATGTGATCAATGATTATACTGCTAGCTTACTCAGTAAAGGATTTTAATATTCAGCCTGATCCAGTAACTTACATATCATTTTTATGTAATCTGTTTCTACTCTTAACAGAGTTTGACACAATTTGAAATTTGACGATTCCCCGATCCAAGACCGTGAGGAATAAGTTACATCTTACTTATCGGAAGTAAGTACCAGTACGGTAAGTAGTTTTCTTTATGGGTTATGGCTGATCGATACAGAGTAAATAATAATTTGTTGTAGAGTGAGATATCAGAGTTCTTGTATTTATATCATAATGTAAGACCATGTCGTATCATGAAAAATCTATGTACCGTGCGTATATTCTTCAATAGTGCTAATGAACCAATGCTATGTTTATTGATGCTCTGGTAGGATACTACTTGAAAGATTTATCCTTGGTCACAAAAGTAATAATATGAATAATATCCTGAAACATGAGAATAAGGGTATGATCACATTGAATGGGTATGTGCAAATTTTCGTCGAATCATGCATGACCCTAAAAACAAAATTTGAAAAATGCTATTGAAACACGTTGTTCACACTGAACGCAACCAAGTGCACGCTTACAGTGTGAGTGTTCCTCTTGCTCTTTTCAGATATTGTATGTTTCTCGTCTGCAAGCTTGGTTATGCATAATTAAGAGCGCTCTTGCACAAATTATATTAATATTTATGATGGTCTCTTCTAACAGAGGAAACTGTGCATCATGCCGTTTCTATGGCAGTGAAATCTCTTTTTGAGGAACTTCAAGCATTGAAGGAGGAGAACAAACAGCTGCACGATAGAATTCGTGAGCTAGAGGTGTCTTGTCACCTGAAGGTCGACGACCTCGAGCAATATGGGCGCCGACATTCAATACATATTTTTGGGATCCCGGAGAGTGACAAAGAAGACACGGACCTGCTGGCGCTTGATGTCTTCAACAAGAAGCTGAACGTGCCCGTGACTCTGGCGGATGTCAACTGCTCGCATCGCGTTGGAAGGCGTCAACCACCTCAACAAGGGCAAGCTAAACCCAAGGACCGACCCATCATAGTACGACTCTGCAGCTACCAGACCAGGAAGATGATCTTCGACGCTAAGAGGAAGCTGAAGGGTTCCGGCGTCACCATTCGCGATGATCTGACTGCGGAGCATCTCAAGATCCTCAACGCTGCGGCCGACCGTCATGGGCATAGGAATGTCTAGTCATCGGACGGGAGGATCAAGATCTCTTTCGGCGAGGGAGGATCCAAGAGGGTCCACACAGTCGAGAGGATGACCGACCTTCAAAAAATAAAGGTAAATTAAATCATTTCAGGATTCAATGACTAAGGTGCCCTTCACTACAATAATAGAAAATTCGTATTAATACATTTCACAGTAGATATACCTTGGCATTTTTCATGAGCTGGCTTTCTGTTCTATAAATGAATCTTTCCACTGCTATTTAGGATTATATATGAGGCAATTATCTCAAACTAAGGAGATCCACATTTGTTAATACTGATTAATAATTTATCTTGATATTAATTCCCAAAACTACGTTCAATGCATCAACTACTATACTCCAGAGGGTACTTAGAGAATCATTATCTCTATTCTTACTAATAATTATTATTACATCTCTATTCTTACTTATAATTATTACATCTCTTACCAAAATTATTTCCATAATTAATAATTTTCGAAATGCTGAATTTCAAATAAATTGGATGATTAACATACGTTATAGATGTGGATGTAATCTATAGGTAAAGATGGTAATCTCTTCTATATAATGATATCTTCTACTGTTGCCACAGCTTGAACAATAGAAGCTAATGTGTGAAGAATTATTGATAGAACGGAGGGTTGGGTAGTCTGTTCATATGCTTATATAGGGGCTGTGTTTCATTTAACGTTATCTTAGACATTCATCACTAAACTATTACAGTTCTCAATTTACTACTTTTATCGTTATTGCAACTCCCAATAGTTAATTATACTTCTAATTCTATATAATATTTCTCACACTTCACCGTTCAATACTATTTAAAACTCATCTAAAATAATCCAGCACTTTCTCCATCGTCTCCTCTACTTCTTATTTTTTCTTTCTCGTTTCTCTTCTTGATCTTATATTTATAATGATTACTTGAATATTGTTGTTTGCGATGATGATTATTATTCTTTTCTATTCTTCTTCTCCTTCTTCTCTTCTTCTTCTTTCTTCTTCTTCTTCTTCTCTTCTTCTCTTCTTCTTCTTCTTCTTCTTCTTCTTCTTCTTCTTCTTCTCTTCTTCTTCTCTTTCTTTTTCTTTTCTTCTTTTTCTTCTCTCCTTGATTAATTCAAGATCACAATGCGATGTTCTATTTCTTATTCTATAGTTCATTTTCATAAGTTCTTCGCAATTTGTGCACATTCCTTCTTTCTCTTCTTTTCTTCCCTATTATTATCATTATTTTCCCTGTGATTTCTCCACTTGCTATCCAGCATGTTCAAATGTTTATTTCTCTTTCTATATCTATTTATCTTTCTACCTTTTCTCTTTCTATCTGATTACCTTCTACTAATATCCATATATTATATTATAATATCCATATATTTATCCATATAATATTCGATTCTTTCCCACATTAAATCATACTATTCCTCTTCAATTTTATGCGAATATTATTCATTATCAGTTGTATTATGTATCTTTCCTCTATTGATAACTTTCTTCAAAGATTTTTCGTTTTTCTGCTGGCTTCTTCTTCTCTTTTTCAGTTTTTACTGGATCCCATTTCGCTCTATCTCCACCATGAACACGATCTTCCACTACTGGATTTCATCTCTCTCTATCTCCACTTGGACTCGATTTTCCACCACTGGATTCCATCTCTCTCTGTCTCCACTTGGACTTGATCTTCCACCACTGGATTCCTTCTCGCTTTACCTCCACTTGGACCCAATTCTTCCACTACTGGATACCTACTCGCTCTATCTCCACTTGGACCAGATCTCCCACTACCAGTTCTTCCTCAATCTTCATCTTATTCACCATTAGGATTATTCATCACCGAAACTCCACACATCTACATCTTATTGTGTTTAGTGAATTTTTGAACTAGTGCTTTAAATAGTGAAGGGAGCCGAACTGTCAAGGCATACTGAATGCACTCGAATCAAGAGACTTTTTCATTTAGGTTAAGTTTTATCAGTTTCATCCACAGTGTCGTTCTGATGTCGGTTCACGATTGGTCTGCTGCTTCCACGATGCCTCTCACTGACACGTCAGCTCGCTCGCCCTCAAGTAGGTATGATTATTTCAATAATAGTAGTAATGACGCAGGTATGTTTCTAGCAAATAAGCTCCACTCTTTCAAAAAACTTTTCAAGGCTGCTCACCTTAACATACAATTCCTCAGTTGCCACATTGATGAACTCAGAGCAATCTTCCGTTTTCAGGACTTCAATATAATCGGAATTTCCGAATCATTTTTGAAGCCCAGTATTTCATAAAATTTTGTTGCATTGCCTGGATATAATCTTTTCCGGAATGATAGATTAAATAAAGCTTGTGGGGGTGTAGCAATTTATGTGAAAGATGGTATCAAAACAAAAGTTTTAATCACATCTAAACAAGAGTATTGTTCCAGACCAGAGTTTATGTTACTTGAATTATCCTTATCTAGTAATGATAAATTACTCGTTGGTATCTGTTATCGCCCACCAAAAATAGGTCATTTCACAGATTTCGAAAATGCCTTGCTTTCTCTTATGCCTTGTTATAACCGTATACTAGTTATGGGGGATATGAACACCGACTTGAACATGACGAATCGTAACTTTGACTACTTTCAACTGACTACAATTTTCCAATGCCTAAACATGACTATTTTACCCCTCGATCCAACTCATCATACTAATGAATCAGACACACTCATTGACCTTCTCATTGTTAGTGATCCCAATGAGGTTGTTCAAGCAGGCCAAATCTCAGTCCCAGCTATTTCTAGACATGATTTGATCTACTGTGTACTTTCCCATAAGATACCCAAGCCAGAACAGAAAATTATCACTTATAGAGACTTCAAAAACTTTGATGAAGCTGCCTTCCTGACTGATGTGGCTCAGACTCCATGGCATCAAATTGAAGCATTACCCTCAGTTGATGACATGGTAAAGACTTTCGAGAATTGGACTTTGACTTTGTATAACAAACATGCACCTTATGTGACAAGGAGGATTAATAGAAAACGACGAGTACCGTGGATGACTGAAGACATACTTAAGATGATGGGACGTAGAGACAAAGCACATAGAAAATTTAAAAAGACATTTGACTTGGACAGTTTGATAGAGTATAGGAGCCTTAGAAATAGGGTTAAACAGGAATTACAGAACTCAAAGATTAGGTACTTGAATTCGTTTATGACAAACAATAGACAAGACTCTAAATCACTTTGGCAGGGAATAAAAGAATTCGGGCTTGGCAAACAGAAATCGAATCCACAAATTGACTTACCATTGAATAATATAAATGACCATTTCGTTTCACACTCTAACCAACGCGACGAAGTTGTCATTGCTAATCATATACCGTAGATGATCTTGAAGAGCAGGTTACAAACTTAGATTTACCAATCACTGATCAATTTCATTTCCATCCAATCTCAGAAGAAGACACTTTCAGAGCAATTCAACGTATTCATAGTAATGCTACGGGTGTAGACAAAATTCCTATTAAATTTATCAAGAAGATGTTATTTGCTGTTTTACCAACCATTACATACATTTACAACAAGTCACTTGAAGAAGGCATTTTCCCTGAAAACTGGAAGTTTGCTCTGGTTCGCCCTCTAAATAAAGTTCCATCACCCAATAAAGTTGAGGATTTTAGACCAATCAGTATTTTACCTGCATTGTCCAAAGTGCTAGAAAGACTCATTCATGCTCAAGTTGTAAAATTTCTAGACAACAATAGTAAGCTTCATAACTTTCAATCAGGCTTTAGAAAATTCCTATCAACTGAGACAGCTCTGCTTCGTGTCACTGATGATATAAGGTTAGCTATGGACCAAAGAAAATTCACCATCCTCACCCTATTTGATTTTTCTAAAGCATTCGATACTGTTGATCATACTGTCCTTCTGAATAAGTTGGCTATTCTTGGTTTCAGTCACAACTCGTTAGTTTGGTTTAAATCCTATCTATTAGGTAGGAAACAATGTGTATCTGTCTGTGACAAAAAGTCAACTTGGAAAAACGTTATGCATGGAGTACCACAAGGTTCAATTTTAGGCCCTCTCCTCTTCACTTTGTATGCTAATGACCTTTCTTCCATTATCAAATTCTCCAGTTTCCATACTTATGCAGATGACCTTCAAATCTATTTAAGCTGTCCCATAACAAAAATTAATGAAACAGTTGGAATAATGAATCAGGATATCAATTCGATAGTGGAATGGACAAAGAAAAATGGCCTTAAGCTTAATCCCATCAAAACACAACCCATTATAATTGGATATTCTCGTCTTATAAACAATATTGACCTTGAATCGATTCACAAAGTTAGTGTAGACGGTAATGACATTCCTTACTGTAGCTCAGTTAAAAATTTAGGCATTATTATGAATAATACTCTTGACTGGTCAGAACAAGTGAACAAAACTTGTAAGAAGGTATTCTCAGCCATGCATGCATTGAAGAAAATGCATGATATCCTCCCTAGAAACATTAAATTATTATTGGTCCAATCTCTCATCTTCCCACATTTAATTTATTGTAATTCTGTTCTTAATGATATGCAAGTCACTCTGAATGATAAACTACAGCGTTGCCAAAATTATTGTCTACGTTTCGTCTACTCTCTCCAACGCCATGATCATATCACCCCAGCCCACATTGCTAGTTCAACATTGAAGCTTCCCGATCAGAGGCTTTTTCGAATAGTCAAGCTTGTTAGAGATATCTTGAAATACGGTAATCCGAACTATTTTAAAGATGATTTCAAATTTGTCTCTGAAGGTAGGAGGATAGATGCTTCACATACTAGAACCGGAGAAAGTACTTTAAGGATACCCAATCATCGAACTACTATTTTCACAAAATCCTTCTTAGTCAGTGCCTGTCGTGCATGGAATACACTTCCTGTTTCTATCAGGTCTATCGAGAGCCGAGCGAGCTTCAACCTGACTTTAAAAAAACATATTTTGGAACAAATGACTGAAACTGTCTGGCCCTAGAACGATCACATGACAACCATCCCTCACCCATTCCACCAACATAAACCTTTAAACCATGTTATAGAACGAATTGTATATATATATATATATATATATATATATATATATATATATATATATATATATATATATATATATTATATAAACTCATGTTATTTCAATTATCCACTGCATACTGCTGTATATTACTGAAATTTGATAACCCTGATCTACTTTCAGCCTACTTCATTTTATTAATCAATTATTTGAACTTATCTACCTATATAATTATTTTACTTCATCAATTTTCTGTTTTTTTTCTCTTCAATATTCATATTGATTAAAACTTTTACAATATTTTCATTAATAAATAAATCCTTAGTTTAAATAACAAAATTAACGTTTTGGTAGAGAGTTAGTGGGGAGGATATTTTTAATATTCTTCCCAAAGAATGGACATTGATATGTCCAAAGCTCCGCCAATTTATGTAGATGCATAACAATATGATTATTATATTACAAATTGCTTTTTCATATCATATACAGTTCAATAGTTATTTTCTTAGTCTATATTATGTAAATTCATCTATAACTTTGCTGTATTGTAAGCTATTGTATATAAGTGTATAAGCCAGTATATATTGTAATCTACATAAATAAAGTACTCAATCAATCAATCAATCAATCAAACAGAGTCCCCCAGCTGAGTTAAGATTATCTGCTAAATGGCAGGGGTATCATTATAGCACAATTAATAATCCAATTCAGTGTTGCTATAAATTTGTCATTTCATTCCTTGAACTGTTATTTCATATTATGCTAAAAAATTGTATAAAATTTGAACATTTTCTGCTCATTAGGTTTTGAAAATGCTGATAAAACACAGATAAACACTGGAAACGCCAATATCTAGCACACCTTCTAGGCCCTGCAATAGCCTACATAACTAATACACCTCAGGTTACCTGAAATTTTGTACCAAACGTAAGAATTCTCTCTTGAATTTTTAAAAAGCTAAGAAAACGCTGGTAAGAGCAAAAAAAATCGCCTATTCTGGGCGATATAGAAGTCAATAAGGTTTAGCTATTTTGAATTTCTAGACCCTATAACTGAACTTGTATTCAACATTTTTCTGTCAATTCTTGAAAAAGCGCATACCGTATTGGCCATCTTTGATTTTTTTTTCAATTATGGTCTCAGTCACTACACCTCCGTGTTTACGGAGGTAGTGTCTTAGTGCGCCTCTAGAAGGTTGGACATTAACTATATTTCATTTTGATAACTTTAAAGTGAAAAAACACTCATATTCTTTTGGTGTGGCAACTACCGTTTCGAGTTTCTGTTCGGCTTGAGAATGTACAACACACCAGCACTAAACGGTCGTCGTTACACCAAAAGAATGTGTTTCTTTTCAGTTTAATAAGTTATCAAAATACAATATACTTTGTAATAATATTGGTAAAAAATATGGATAATCAACAACCAATCAACTGAAACACAACTTTCTCACTTATCCGGGTGAGTAAATAGATTAATGGGTAAAAGAATGAGTGTCATTTTACTTCTACCTAATATATATTAATATAAAATATAATGTCAAAAAACTGATATGTTTATACTTCATTCAGTTTTGAAGCTCTGCTATTCGAATTACAGCACGATCTTTAATAACTTCTGCTTTATTAATTAGCCACGGTTGTGGGATCAGAGGAAACACATACCGTAATTCAAAACACTACTAGCAGTTTTAATGATTCTAAACTTTGAAGAAAGTATAGGTATATACAGTAGTTCAATTGAAATATTATTCATGATTGTAAATGTCATAATGTCAATAAAAAAATTACGGTGTTAAACTATACAGTTAATTTTGTAGACCTACCAGGGTACCGTACGCTATTTTATAAATTGTAACTCATTCTCTATTAAATGTATGCCAGCTATGAATCATATTAAGTCTAAAAAAGCTTTGATAATATATATATATGTAATATTTATCCCACACGATTCAAAATCAACACTTTTTTACTTGAAAGTTTTGAAAAAATATTGAATTTAGTCTTAAACTCCAGAATAGAGTTGAACGCACCCGTAAATACATTGTACTTAAATTTGTTTAAAAAGAAACTAATTTAGATTATCAACAATGTTTTTATAATTTATTGTTGATCAATAACATGATAATTTTTATTTATAAACCATGACTCAGCTAAACTTAATACTTTTGTAAAAGAAGTAAGTTTGAATTTGAATAAGCTATCTTGAAACATGTAACCTACAAATTGGTTAATACCTTAATACCTTCAGCTTCATCCATTACCCAGCTTGTTGTAGAATTTCAGGGCTGAAATCCTGTAACTGGCCTGTGATCGGTGGAGGCGTCTCCTGGGGATATCCAACAGCTCACTGCGCCTGGTGTTGTGGCGGTGGATGTCACTATGGGCAGCTAGAGTATGCTGTATCTTCTTGACATACACCAAGCACAGGAGGATGTAATGGCTGAAGACAGTCAGTACACCAAGGCGAGCAAAGATGGGCTTGCAGTGGGCAAGATGATCGCTGCCTGTTATAATTCTTATAGCCCTCTTTTGCAGTCTCAGCACATCAGCAGCCCCTGCTGAATGACCCCACAGAAGCAAGCCATAGGTAATGTGGCAATGGAAGAGCGCATGATACATCATTATCAGGTACTTCTCAGTCACCAGGCCCCTCATCTTGAGCAGCAGAAAGCAAATGCGGGAGAGTCGACTGGTTACTTGCTGTATATGACTGTTCCAGCTGAGTTTGCTGTCCAAGACAAAACCCAGCAGCTTCACTGGATTCTGAGGGTCACGCGGCTCACGTGACAAGCTGCAGATGATCCTTTGGGTCTTGTCCTCATTCAGCTGGAATCGATTAGCCAGGAACCATGAAGTGGCAGACTGAAGATGCTCCGCAGATGCCTCCAAAACCCGCTCAAGCTCAGCACCCGATGACAGTAGAGATGCATCATCCGCGAACATCAGAGAGGAACCGTGGTCGTCAAGGTCATTTATCATGACAAGGAACAGTGTAGGCCCAGCACCAATCCCTGACGAACACCAAAAGTTACCGGAAGTGTCCGGGAGTCAGCACCACTGAGGGAGACAAGCTGAGTCCTTCCAGAAAGGTAAGAGCCCAAGATGGAAAGGGCAGAGTCTCTAAGACCATAAAAGCTCAGCTTTCTAAGAAGAATGCCATGGTCCACACAGTCAAAGGCTCGGCTCAGACCACAAAGAGCAAGAGCAAGAGACTCACTATCCTCGAAGGCAGCATCAATCCGCTCAGCCACATGGTCGACTGCACCCACTGTTGATCTCCCAACTCAGAAACCAAACTGCATGTTGGAGAACAGGCCATTCTCCTCGAAAAAGGCCTCCAGCTGAGGCTTTATCACTGCCTCAATCACCTTGCCAAAGACAGGAGTTATGGAGATTGGCCTGAAGCTACGAAGGTTCTCACGATCACCCTTCTTGAAGACTGGGACAGTTCTTGATGTTTTCAAGAAATCAGGAAAATTTCCAGACCTCAAGCACTCATTGACAGATGCAGAGAGAGGAACTGCAATGGCATCAACAACCTCTCGAAGCATGCTCACAGACATGCCAAACACATCTGGACTTTTTGAGGGTTTGAAAGAGCGTATGATCCTCCTCAAGGCAGCTGGTGTGGTGGGGCGAAAGAAGGAGAGATGCTCCTGTCCCGGCTGGATTCTTCCTTCCAACAGATCAATTGGATCAATGGCAGTATCAGGCAGGGAATCCACTATATCCTGAACCGAACCCACAAAGAAGCCATTAAAATCATCCGGGCTTGCAAAGTCGATCTTTTTCCGTGGCATGGATCTGTTTGTATTTATCACATCCCAGGCAGCTTTGCATTGGTTAGGTGCATCCTCGATCTGCCGCTCAGTTGCCAACCTCTTGGCCAGCTCGATCCTCCTCTTGTAGAATTGTTTAAAGTTTCTATATCTAGCAGAGCTGTCAGCATCACCATCCTCACATCGGTTCTTGAGAGCGAGCATGAGTCCCTTAAGTCTGGCCAGATCATCAGTATACCACTCCCTGTGGCCATCCAGATGTCTAGGTCTCCTCCTTAGTGCCTGGGGGCGGTGAGGCCTGACAATCTCAGGAAAAAAGAAATCGAATCTGTCACGAAAATATTGAAAAAAAGCTGCAAACAACTCAGTACCACCTGAGGAGAGGAAAATATCATTCCAGGGTGTACTGGACAAGATACCTCTGAAATTTTCAATGGCTGATTCATGCACAGGTCTCGTTCAAAAAATGTAATCAGCATGCCAGGTAGAAGAGGGCGCAACACGTGCCTCAGCCGCCTTCGGGAGGATGCAAGCAGTACTCAAAGCAGAGTGGTCATCCCCATGCAACTCTATCACATTTGTGCTGCAAAATTCAGACTGAAGGCTAACTGCAACGTTGTCAAGGCAAGCTCTTCCTCTTGTAGGCTCAGTGCAGGTGATATACATTCCATAACATTTTAGCAATTCAATAACAGATCGAGTTTTTGGGGCATCACTGATAAAATCAACATTGAAATCACCAGCAATCAGAATTTCAGAATTATATTTCTTGGTTAAAAATATCAATAGCCGTTCAAAAAGTTCACAAAAATGCACAAAATTCCCACTAGGTGAGTGATACAAAGACACAATAATAACACGTAATTAACCAATAACTAAAAATATTAATATAATTCAATGATTACTACCCTTGAAATTTATGATGTAGGTTAAAATTTGAATTGGAAAAATAAAATAACAAGTCATTATTTCAAAAAAGTGATATCAGTTGAATTATTAACGTTTATTCACGAAAAATTCCATTCAACATACAGAGTTTTCAATGTAAACACGGGTTGAAGTGTACGCTTTTGAACAGCTGATCACCTGATGGTTCTAGCCTTTATAGTTTCGTAAGCATCGATATTACAGTAGAAAAATGCGATATAGATAGCAAACATATTCTTTCGATATCGACAAAAATTGTTCGATATACGATAAATATCTATAATATCGGAAATATCGAAACATTATTATCGATATTCATTGATATCGATAATATCGGAACATCCCTACCCCTACCCCTAGTGGTAATGGTAAACGCTAAACGGTTGAGAAACGTTTTTACAAAAAATATTTCACCGTCAAATAAAGGCAAGTATGAGTAAAAAATTTCAAATTTGTTGAATTTGTTTATAATAGTTGATATAATAGAGTATGATTTACAAATTACTTCATTGTTGTAGATTAGATTGATACATTGTTGAAGTTTGTAGTGAGGTTATGTTAACTTTACCGGTAATGAATTATTATTTAATTTTTTTTCATGATTGAGCTCAAACGTTGTTCAACAAATTATGTAAAGTTACTAATTTTTAGTAGTCTTCGTATTAAATTATAAGTTTAAGCTCCGGCTGATATTGGTACGGTATAAATATTAGTGAATACGATTTCTGTACTTTCAAGTTCCATGTTTAATGTAATAGCAATACGTTAAGGTTAAATACTTTGGTAAATTATTGGTTCATTAGCAGGTATGCCGCTAATCTATATAGAAAGATCTACTGTCTACGTTATAACAGTAGAGATTTCACGAAACATTGCAAACCACTATTTATTTAAAATAAAATACTCTCTGTGGCCTCACTTTATCTTATGAAAGCAATCATTCTCGCTTCTGGACAGAACCCTGCACTCCGTTGTGACCGACATAATTGTAATACCAGAGGCAGAATAAATATTCACCTTCCGCAACATAGGGATAGGCTCCAGAAATTTAAGCACACATTACTTAATATGATGGCTTGCGCTATTTCAGTATCCTGCCAAAGGATCTCAAGTCAATACGGTTAAAGAGTGCGTCAGAGAAAATTACTCATTTCTTTGAGAAAAGTCTTCACTTTGTTGGTTGTGCGTTTAGATGAGCGGGAAAAGTTGCATATGAAGTGGCAATATCAATCAACCCAAAAATGATATAACGTTATCTATCAGAGCTAGCTCAAGAGAGTGAAACATTCAATATTGCGTTTTCCCAGCATTTGTTTTGAAAAGGTGATTGGGTTCTGGAAATCTCTATCACGAACCCTATGGCCAGTTTCACACGGCAGAGTCCTCGCTCCTGGATGATCATATTACTGAAGATCATATTTCATATTTTGCAGCTCTTCTGTACTTTCACATGGGGATCTTACAAATAAGCCGACAGATCTAACAAATACGCCGACGTTTGCTCAAAGTATGACTCATCACTTTTTCTCAAAGTCTAACTTCCTTAAAAATATAGATAGAAGATTTCGGATTTGGATTCAGCGACCCCAAATTCTTTAAAGCCTAAGTCCCATTTTCAAAAATACCCGAAAACAAGGGAGTTATAGCTGTTTTTAATATAGCTTTCCATTATCATATGATTATATAGTAAACGTACTAAGATAATAATACTCCTGCCTCACAAAGGGACAGGCAAAGGTTTCAAGAAGTTTTTGAACACCTGAGAAGTCTAAACATAAACATTTTCAATTTTTAAAAGTTCTAGTTTTCCAAAAAAATATTGAACTATGAAAAGATGAATCCAAATATGAAATCATAAATCATCTCCACTCATCACCCAATAAAATAGGAGGAAAAGGAATGTTGTACAGTAAAATTCACTAAATTTCAGTTGTCATTCAACAATCCAATTTATCAGGTTCAAATCGTTGAATATCACTTTAAATTACCAGCAATTATTGACTATTTCTTTTTAACTTCCATCCAACTTTTGGCAACTTCATTCCGGTCCTTGTAGATGTCAAGACTTTTATCCCAAAGAACAGGTCGGTTGCAAACTGCAGTAATCAACATCTCCACATCAAACTCGGACATCGCGTAATGACAGGTGTCAAAGTCAAGTCAAGTAAACAACTGACAAGTCAACAAGTGTCAACTGGAGAAGTGAGTGAGCAAGCACAGTGCTGCCATAATGCGAAAAGCATAACCATTGTACCAACTATTCTAAATTATCGTACTGTATTTCGTGAAGCCATGCTTTGTTAAAGCCAGTTACTCAGAAAGCGTTTTTTTGTTGTTCGATGTTTTGTCGTCCTTATGAATTCTGTTGAAGCAAACATAATGTTATTTAAGAAGTTGTGCTGAACCTGTATAAAGAATTCATAGAATTCTTAGAATTCATAGGAACGGTAAAAAATCAATTTTACGAAAATCTATGTACATGTAACTGGATTTAGAAGATCAATACGATAATGTGCTCTATCACAATTTAATCACATACATGTTTAAGTGAAAACGTTGGGCGCAAACCTTCTGCCATGAGGAGACAAATAAATTTATGAAAAGCTTGATAGCTTGAATAGTGATCTGATATTTGTTACACGTTTTTAGTCTAAGACATAATATGTCTTAGACTAATTTTTAATGTTTCTTCAATCGGCAGGAAAACTTTGGTTTTTCAAAGTTATCTTACTCCCTTATTTTGGGGTATTTTCAGAAATCAATATAAATATCCTACTAAATTTCCTACACGAATACAGTGTAAGTTGTATTATAATAGCTACAGTACTTACGTACTGTATAGTACAGTACCTCTTCGTTTTTACCGTATAATTATATGATAATAGAAAGCTTTATTAAAAACAGCCATAACTTCCTTGTTTTCAGATATTTTCGAAAACGGGACTTACGCTTTAAAGAATTTGGGGTCGCTGAATCCAAATCCGAAATCAGAAATCTTCCATCTATATTTTTAAGGAAGTTAGACTTTGAGAAAAAGTGATGAGTCATACTTTTGAGCAAACGTCGGCGTTGTTGTTAGATCTTGCCTCTGCTTGCCTCGAAGGGAAAAGACGTGACAAAACGAGGTTCCTGGATAGGAGTCACCATGTGAAAGACACGTTTTGACTCAATGTACTTCGAAAAAAAAACGTGAACACTGTTCAGTGTTCAAGTTGCACGTCTCCTATGGCCAGTTTCACACGGCAGAGACCTCGCTCCTGGAATATCATATTACGGAAGATCATATTTCATATTTTGCAGCTCTCCTGTACTTTCACAGGATCTTACGAATAAGCCGACAGTTCTAACAACTCCGCCGACGTTTGCTCAAAGTATATGACTCATCACTTTTTCTCAAAGTCTAACTTCCTTAAAAATATAGATAGAAGATTTCTGATTTCGGATTTGGATTCAGCGACCCCAAATTCTTTAAAGCGTAAGTCCCATTTTCAAAAATACCCGAAAACAAGGGAGTTATAGCTGTTTTTAATATAGCTTTCCATTATCATATGATTATATAGTACGTACTAAGATAATAATACTCCTGCCTCACAAAGGGGCAGGCAAAGGTTTTAAGAAGTTTTTGAACACCTGAGAAGTTTATACATAAACATTTTTAATTTTTAAAAGTTCTAGTTTTCCAAAAAAGTATTGAACTATGAAAAGATGAATCCAAATATGAAATCATAAATCATCTCCACTCATCACCCAATAAAATAGGAGGAAAAGGAATGTTGTACAGTAAAATTCACTGAATTTCAATTGTCATTCAACAATCCAATTTATCAGTTTCAAATTGTTAAATATCACTTTAAATTCCCAGCAATTATTGACTATTTCTTTTTACAATCAGAAAAATCTATTATGAACATACAGTATAAACATTGTGCTGATCTGAATCGATCTATGGTAATAATAGGAATTGAAAGAATAGAAAATGTCATGGCATTCCAAGTAGTGATGTCTGTGTATTAGAACTGCTGAGTTAATAATGCATCCTGAAAAAAGTCATGAATAGCTCAGACCAACCTGGCCTGTGATCAACCTGTATAAACAATTCATAGAATTCTTAGAATTCATAGGAACGGTAAAAAAATCAATTTTACGAAAATCGATGTACATGTAACTGGATTTAGAAGATCAATACGATAATGTTCTCTATCACAATTTAATCATAGAAATGTTTAAGTGAGAACGTTGGGCGCAAACCTTCTGCCATGAGGAGACAAATAAATTTATGAAAAGCTTGAAAGCTTGAATAGTGATCTGATATTTGTTACACGTTTTTATTCTAAGACATAATATGTCTTAGACTAATTTTTAATGTTTCTTCAATCGGCAGGAAAACTTTGGTTTTTCAAAGTTATCTTACTCCCTTATTTTGGGGTATTTTCAGAAATCAAGATAAATAACCTACCAAATTTCCTACACGAATACAGTGTAAGTTGTATCATAATAGCTACAGTACTTACGTACTGTATAGTACAGTACCTGTTCGTTTTTACCGTATAATTATATAATAGAAAGCTTTATTAAAAACAGCCATAACTTCCTTGTTTTCGGATATTTTCGAAAACGGGACTTACGCTTTAAAGAATTTGGGGTCGCTGAATCCAAATCCGAAATCAGAAATCTTCTATCTATATTTTTAAGGAAGTTAGACTTTGAGAAAAAGTGATGAGTCATATACTTTGAGCAAACGTCGGCATAGTTGTTAGATCTTGCCTCTGCTTGCCTCGAGGGGAAAAGACGTGACAAAACGAGGTTCCTGGATAGGAGTCACCATGTGAAAGACACGATTTGACTCAATGTACTTCGACAAAAAAACGTGAACACTGTTCAGTGTTCATGTTGCACGTCTCCTATCGTGTGAAAGAGGCCTATCGTGTGAAAGTAGCCTATCAGTCCTCTATGTTATCTATAGGCTAAAGCCTTTAATAAATTAAAATTAGAAACGTCATGTAGTTACAGCAAAATACCATTGTTGACCACAATAGGCTATAAGATTCAATGAATTTCTTACAATAACTCTTTCATCTTATTTCTTACGATTTCTCTCAAAGGCAATCTCACATAGTCGACATGCTTTCTATTCCTGCTTCATTCAAATTTTCAAACCGGTTAATCGAACCACTAATTTTTGTTGATCGAGCACGGACCATCACAAGAACAATTTTTACGACACGATTACCAACATTTCGAATAATATGTTGTATATGAATGGAGAAGAATAAAACAAATCGATTTAGTCACTAAATACTTGATGAAGATCACAACTTAATCAGTCATATTCAAGACTGTGTGAAACTAAATTTGGACCTAGACCAAGTTTCAGGGTAATATCGATTTCAAAAGATAATTAAAACAATATTTGAAGTGCTTTAGTTTTTACTGACCTTTCAAAAATGTAGGTTACGTTTATTTAACACACTTGATAATTCATTTTTTATCTGGGGTTTATTGTTCTAGTACCTTTCATTTTTTATCTGGGGTTTATTGTTCTAATAGCTATATCATGTACATTATTTTGTATCCACTGATAAGTACTTTAACTTGGCTCTGATTATTATTTCCTTTTGTTCTATCCTCCAGGCTCCAGTGGAAAGAAGATGGGTGAAGAATCAGAAAAGACTGACAAAGAAGAACCAAAAGCGGCAGACGTGCCCAAAAAATCAAGAGGACGGAAAAAGTTGCAGTATCAAACGCTGAAAAAGCAAATGGAGTTCTATTTCAGTGCTGCAAATTTGTCCAAAGATCGGTTTCTAGCACAATTATTGAAAGACTCGAAATGTAAGTTTTTGCATTCTATAAGTTAGAAGACACAATATATTTAAATTTATTAGACAAAAAATTCATACATTACAAAAATTTGATATAGACAAATCTAACAAAAACATATAACATGAACCTCTACCCTTAAACGGCGAAAGAGTGGCTGGTATTGTAGGGGTGGAAATGTCTCTCTCACACATCTTCCCCTCTCACTCTGCATTCATACGGTCAGAGTAGAAATTGTACGAAATTACGCTGCCGGCTGTCGAGAACGAACTGAACAAACTCTTACCCCCAACCTACAAAAATCAGAGTTGAGTCCTATTTGGTGGGAGTCGAAGGCTTATGTTATGTCTCGCGGCCTCTATCAATTTATTTGATAAAATAATAAGTTTAGGATTTAAAATGTTAAATTCATAAAGCTTTCTGTTACTGGCTTAAATTTTGACCTCTTAGCTAATTTTTCTTCTCACTCTTGGCGCTTTTATATCTGGTTAAACTTTCAATTTTTATTCTAAATCCATATCACAAAGTATATTTAATTTCATTCCCAATTAAGAATATTATTTTGATGAGAAGAAAAATATCACTTCCATTTCTTCTTAAAATGTATGAATGCAGGACTACTTTCTGTTATTTATAAAATAGAATTATAGTACCCATTGAAATTAATAAAATAATAGAATAAGAATAGAAATTATAACTACTAGTTTTGGTGTGAAACCCGAAACTAGTAGTTATAATTCGTATTCTTATTCTACTAGGCCTATTTTATTAATTTTAAAGGGCGCTACCATTTTTTATTGATAAAGAAGAGCAAAATCTATATTTGAATCTATTTTAGCTCATAATGTCAAAATTGTTTGAATGAAAAAGTTTTCTCAGTGTACATCTTTTTCAGCAACATGATATTTATACTAAGAATTTGAAACACTTATGAAGTGAAAAATGCACTTGAAACTTTAAGTAAGTGCATTTTTCACTTCATACGTGCTTTTCGAATTTTCAGTTTGAAATCAATAGTGAAAAAATGTGGATATGCAACACAATGATGTTAATATTCAACTCAACTCATAATATACGGTACCGTATTTCATTTTGGAACTCAAATAAAATGATTTATTCTTGTCTTGTTGCAGATGTTGATTTGAATGTGTTCCTCAACTTCAATAAGATAAAGAGTCTCACTGATAATATCAAAGATATTGCCAACGCTATTCAAAGCTCGGATCTGCTGCAGTTGACGGAATGTGGCACAAAGGTTTGCCGGGTAAAACCACTTGAACAGAAACAAAACTCTGAGGAATGCACCATTTATGTTGTAAGACCAAATTATTGTTTTTTTTTGTTCTTTCAAACTGTAAAATGTAGAATTATAACATTTTATTACAATTATTGTTCTGTTTTATGACTACAGTATATTGAACCTTGTTAAATGTTAATTATATTCGAGCCGTAATTTGTTCTGCAAAATAACACTACTACACTATTATAAAATGTAACTATCTTAATATTGAAAAGAATTATAGTGTAATAAGAAGTTTATATTATTCTAATAGTATTCAATGAGTCAGAGAGAAAAAAGGTAAAATAGATTAATTCAGTCACAATTGCTCAATAATTGTGTTTTTTCTAATCTTGAAAAAATTTGGTTCAGTCTACATCGAATAAACCGTCTACTTTTCATTGATCCATTTTAATTTTATAGATCTATCTTAAAAGCCGTGTCCAGACTGAACAAATGCTCGACAAACATGTTTGTTTAAACAGTTTGGGCAAATTTTATTATGTTTGACAAACAATATTTGCCCGTGGGCCAGTGTGGACGCGTCACCAAACAAAATATTTGTAAGTGGGGAGAACAGGTTCTATGTTTTACAGTTGTCAGCCCTTAACAATGTTTGGAAAACCAGTAAGTTTTTTTTGTCAAACAATGATTGACCAAACTTTTTAGAATGTTTGTCCCTGAGCTCCTCAACAAACATGTTTGCCGAACATTTGTTCAGTGTGGACACGGCTTGAAACTCATATACCAAAAATCTCCATATTTCTTTCATGGTTTCCTCTATTATTTTTTGTTTTGTTTTCAAAATGAGCAAATTTCCTGAAGAAAATATATTTCAAGCAATTTTAACAATAATAATAATGTATTTGAATGACAATAAGCTACATCCACAACAGTTTATTCACAAATACAGATACATTTTTATTAAAGAGAATACAGATTCAAGAAATTGCTTATTTTCTTTAATCTTAACTGTACTATCTCTCTATAATAATATGTAGCGGGGTAAACTATATAGAAGACAAAAATTTCATTTTTTTCACCTGCTAGTCGTCATTTATGGCATTAAAAAATGTATAAAAAATATTGTAGTTTGTAAAAGATCAATCGATTGAAGTATTTTAATAAATAGGTATAGTATTCCAATAAATACTACCTACGTAATGAATTTATGATTATTAGTAATTGTATTTGTATTATTCCAACAGGAAAATATACCAGCAAAAACGGATCATGACTTCCTGTCAGTCGTCTTCTCAGTCTATGGAGAGATTGATTATGTGTCCATACCTCGCTTCAAAATCAGTAAAAAGAATAAAGGTTTCGCATTTATTGAGTTCAAGGAACCCGAGAGTGTTGAAAAAGCAATAACAGTAAGTAAAAACTATGCTTAAAATTAATGTTTTAATAAAATTGGTCTCTAATATGTAAAATTATACACTATTCCACTAGGTTTACTATTTCATTTATTCTACATTCTTGTAGGTAAGCAAAATCATTCAACTCAAGTTATAAACAATTTTTTGAAACAGTGATGGCCAAGATTCTGTGGCAGATCTCATGGAATTCATAGGTAATCTATAATTAATAAACAATTTTGTGCAACAGATAGTACAAACCATTCTGTCAAAACTTGATGACCAGCATTTTTTTGCACAATCTCATGGTATTCATTTGTAATCTATTCAAAAAATTTGGCATAAAATTACTACTACTTAGGAGTCATTAAAGCCTTGACATATGATAGATCAGACTTCAATCTCAGGATAAATTTGAAAGAAATTGAGTTGATGTTCGAACAAAATTTGGCATGAACTAAATCAAATCAAATCTTAATTATTGTCATAAACAAACATTGATTGCACGAACAAAAGTCAATTAAACATAATTATACATATAGTACATATACAAAAGAAAATATACATAAATTCACACAGCCACATAATCTGAAAACAGACCAGAGTTAAAGCAATTGAGAACAATAATATTATGAATAGGCATTGCAGTTCAACATTTCTTCAACCGAGTAAAATGCTCTCTCCTTCAAATAGTAGTTAAAACTACTATTTAGGAGTAATTAAAACCTTGACATATTATAGTTCTGACTTCAATCTCAGGATAAATTTGTAAATTTTATTAGTAAAGTAATAGTTGAGGAGTTGTTCGAACATCAAACTAACAATTAAAGTTAAAGGACGAGGTATGTTTTCATGTAAAAAACTTGATCAAATATAGCTGAGCTGTGTTTTGTCTTGACTTCTGAAACGAAACCCTAGTCCTGTAACTCTCGAATTGTTTGTGTCAACAAACTTATATTAAATATCAAAATTTGTTGCTCAAACTCTTAGTGTTAACAAACTTAAAGTTTCAATAACAAGAACAGTCTTTGTTGTAATAAAGAAGAATTATTAGATTTTTATTCAAGTTTAGTGTTTTAATCAACAACACCTTAATAGTAAGTAATCAATTTGGGATCTCTTTGACTATTCAATTTGAGGCAAGAGATCAGTGTTTGACTTATTGTATGACTTTATATCAAGAGTCATAAATCCTACGAATTTTCGATCAAGTTGGATTTTACATTGATCTATGATCAATCAATTTAAATTTTACGCGTTATGAGTGATGGATCTCGATTGACATTGATTCCTGATAAGGCATTCTTGATAATTCGCAGGCATTCAAAGGATTTGGCAACCATCTTCTGGATAAGATCGAACCAGCTCAGCTGTGCAGTATTAAGACATTCAACGAAGAAAAAGAGCTGGAAAACGCTAAAAATCTCGAAAAAACTGGAACCCACCACAAACGATTTGACGAAGATGATGGTCTTGAAGCTGATGATAATGTTGACCAAGTAAAGACTGAAAATAAGGTTGATGAGACAGATTGTTCCAACAAGAACAGTGCAAAAGAGGAGGTAGAAGATAAGGCAGAAGAAAAATCTGAGAAGGAAGAAAGAAAACGAGATAAGAAGAAGAGAAAAGTAAAGTTGGAAACTGAATCTAGTGATGAACCCAAAGCGAAGAAAACGAAGAAGGAAGAATCTGAATCAGAAAGTCATTCGTCTAAAAATAAAAGAAAAATCAGTGCTGGTTCTGATCAAGAAACGGGAAACGAATCGGAGAAGATTGAACACATCAGGGTAGAAAGTGGTGATGAACAGCCAAAGAAGAAGAAAAAGAAGGAGGAAGAAGCGGAAGCACTTGAAAGTCATAAGAAAGGGAAGAAGAAAAAGAAAAAGAAGAAGAATAAGAAAAAGTGCTCCATGTCAGGAGGAGAGAGTGAGTCTGAAAATGTGAAAGAAAGAGAGCTTGAAAATGACACACATACAGGAAGGGAAGAAGATATTTTATTTAGACAAGATCAACAGGAAACTGGTAAGCTTACATTTACTTATTTCGTATCTTTCTCATATATACGGTACATGAAGATGTACTCTAATATTATTGTTGGAATTTTGGTATCTCCAAAGATATTCTATATTTTAAATTTACATTTAAATATTCATAACGATTTAAGTATGAAACAACTAGCACGTAAAGGTGGGAGGGAACATAGAAATTCGATTATTTAATATTGCTATTGGAAAACATTGAGCGGATATCCAATTGATATGTAATAAGATACACTTGGAGCCTATGCAACTTCAAATATTGGAAACAGAGACGAATAATAAATGAAAACTACAAAAATGTTTGTCCGAAAGAACTCTACATACGTGACTCTGCTTAAATCCTTTTTATAATGTTGAAAAGTTTTCGCAGCTGCCTGAATCCAGCATAGACCAGCAATGCTTTACAATTACAATCATTGAAACCATTTAAGCTAGGCATAATAACTTATTGACTAGTGATATACAAGCTATATGTACGTGTTCTAATCTTTTGACGTGATCTTATGCATCTAAAGATGTTTCATGGATCGAGAAATATATCTATCTATCTAACAGAGTCCTGTAGTACAGGTCCTGTTTCTTGAGAGCCAGGTTGGCACCGTTGGAGGGACTATAATATATTATCTTGAAACCAGATGAACCTGAATTACCTGCAAATTATCTTGAATTAACTTCCTCTTCACCAATTCCAGCATGGCCGGATAGGCTGCGCCAAGATCTATTACTTGTTACTTTTCATATTACAAGCCCTTCGAGTTGCTGTAGTGCTAGTGAAGTGAAAAAGTATATTAAATAAAAGTTTAGTGAAAGAAATTGAAGCAGTGAAATTATAGATTAGAACTGTAGGCTTCACTGGAAGACTTTAGCAATAGATGAACCTGAATCACCTTCCTATTATCTTGAATTACCTTCCTCTTCACCAATTCCAGCATGGCCGGATAGGCTGCGCCAAGATCTATTACTTGTTACTTTTCATATTACAAGCCCTTCGAGTTGCTGTAGTGCTAGTGAAGTGAAAAAAGTATATTAAATAAAAGTTTAGTGAAAGAATTTGAAGCAGTGAAAATATAGATTAGAACTGTAGGCTTCACTGGAAGACTTTAGCAATAAAAATTATTATTTTATAATAAGAAATCTGAACCCAGCACTTCTCAAAGACAGGTTGGGCATCTGGATTAGAACCATTGTAAAGTAGCGTTTATCCTTCCTCGTTTATGAGATTCACGTTTTAAGTCAGTTGATTACACAGGATTCCGCAACAACATAATATCTCAACAAAATATCTCTTCTCATAATTTTTTGTTCATACATTTTTATAATTTAATAAAATGCACTACCAGAATTAGTGCATACTATTTCTACATAGCCTACAGCATAGAAAATTGTATCATATAAATAAATAAATTAATAAATAAGAATAAACTTAATTTGACAACGGTACGGAGTTGGAAAATGATGGAGTTCTATAATGACATACAAGGATTGCAAACCAATTAAATCAGATGCTGACTTGAAAATATGAATCTCACTATAATTATTTATTTTTGCTGTTATCAGTATAATTTCAGTTACCGAAGCCTTCAGGGTACTTGATGGTATATTATTGTACTGTTATGTGATTTCTAGAATCAAATGTTCAAAAAAGTTTATTCATTATCTCATTACTGAATTATATATTTTTATTTTTAATAATATATTAATTATTGAATTATTATAGTTATATTAATTGATCGTCCTTTCCATTTTACTTAGAAGATAACTTTGTCCAGGAGACATCCAACAATGAAGATGAATTTGATGAGTTTGATACAGATATGAAGAAGAAGCATCGTAAGAGAAATAAATCAAAAAGAGAAAAAGCATACTCGACTCTTCAAATTATGACCAAGTAAGATATTATTAGTTGTGATTATATTTGTGTTGTAAGTGGATTAATCTAATTTGTGTTTTCATGTTTATTGATAATGTCCATAATAACCATTCCCAATCATTTTTCTCATTCCCAATAATTTATGATCATGTGTTTTTATCATTGACGAATAAATAAATAATCAATTCACATTTCCTTGTTTTATTTTGTAAATGTTTCAAAGAATACTATACTTTTCAGAAACTATCAAATTTAAAGAATCTCACCTTAGAGACTGAAATGTAGAGAAAGTTGAAACACGTTCCAGAAAGTTGAATTTTCACCTATTACCGTGTTATATTTGACCGTGTTATGAGGACCTCGATTGGTCAAGTACCTATCTAGATTGAACATTTATTATGGCGCCATATTGTGCTTTTGTATAGAAAATCATTTTATTTAAAGTTCTACATGAATTATTTCTTGTTGAGGAAAAAGGTGCGCTGTTCGAATTTCTACTTGTTTTTTATCTATTTGTTCATGCAATTTTCCAACTGTATATTTTCACCGTATTTGCAATGATTACTTATTACAGATAAATAACTAATGCTTTTCAGGAAAGAATGGAAAGTGATGAGAAATAAATATTTGAATGAGCAAAAAAAGAGGATGGGCACCTTGAAAAAACATTTGCAACAGAAACGATGGGAGTATTACAATTCTAACAAAGAGGAAAATATGGAGGAGACAGAAGTAAAACAAGAAGAGAAGCCACAAAATGAGAAGTCGTCGGATGGAAAAGTCAGTTACCAGGCAGGCATAATCGTCAAAATAGTCATGGATGAGCCTATTGCTGATAAAGATGCATTCAAGGTAAAGTATTACCAACTTTATTTCTTGAAATTTTATTTATTGCCCTAGACAAATTATTATACAATATTGTGTAGGCACTTCATCAAAGATTTACTTGAAGTGTCATATCTATTTTGTGCAAGTTTATTCAACTTTTGTAACTTGTTTTTCTGTAACTCGGCACCCGCCGAAAAACCTTCGGATTTGGCAGGACCCTCAATTGTTTGAATTGTGAATAAATTTTTGATTTTGATTTTATACATACATTATCACGATACATAAATATTATAACATCATTACCTACTGCTAAAATACTAGTTTATATTATAAAAACAGGAGCTGTTATATTTTTACTAGGAGCTTTCTACTTCTAAGCTTAATATTCCTTCTCAGGTAAGTCAGACAAGAGAAGTTTTTTAAGTATTGTAGACGGCCAACGTGATGATGATGATGATGATGGTGATTGACTGATTGATTGCCTTTATTCAGGGCTGAGTTAGGACTTCAGGTCCTCTCTGCCACACAACTCCATGATTAGTTAGAGATGTATGGATCTGCTGTTTTAAATAAATTTATGACCTACATAAATTTGCACTCTTGCAAATCCTTTGTTCTGTAGAGGTTATCCTAGAACTATGAAAAACCTTTATAAGACAAAAATAGAGCTGGTAAAAACTTAGATGTGAATGAAAGACTCACTTTTCAAAAATCCCTTATTGTGGACATGGACAATGTTTATTTTATCTACGCAAATACGCACGGCTGCTCTCCCTGTGAGGACAACTTGTCAAATTATTTTTCATTACTCAAATTTATAAATAGTAGGAAGAAAAGTTTTGTACTTGGTCTCTTCATTTCTGCTACCTATTGTATTGATTGGATAAATGTATTTATAATATGTGAATTAAATGAAGAATAATCGTGGGCCCTGTTTTTGAGAATGGTCTCTGGGGAGGAAGAAAAAATGTTGAAATAGAGCACTTCTTAAACAATGAAGACATTGTGCGGTTTATTAAAGCTGGCAGACTAAGATGGATGGGACTTATTATGTTGAGAATGGGAGATGGAAGAGTAGTGAAATGTATATGGAAGGAGAGGATATATAACAGAAGAAGAAAAGGTCGACCGAGAAATAGGTGGACGGATGATGTGAATGCTATCTAAAGGTGCGTACAGACTTTCGCTCTGCTCCGCAACCGAACGTCACTCCAGCAGAGCGATTGATGATCGACCGGGGAACGCGAGAAGATCTAACATCTTCCGTAAAGTTCATGATGGGTGCGACTGCAAAGCGGGGGCGGAGCGACTGCGGTACGATGGAGGAACGAGGGCGGTACGAGTGCGGAGCGTGCTCGGTGCGGGTTGGAAGCGCGTATATATGTACGCAGCTTAAGGATTCTTGGAGCTCGTAAATTGAGGAGGCAGGCTGAGGATCAAGACAGAAGGAGAGGCTATGTGAGGGAGGACAAGAGTTGTAAAGACCTGTAGAGCTGAGGAGTAAGTAAGAATTAATTGAGTCAGTTATTCTAATTCAAATTTGATTTGTTTCAACAAAAAATTATTCTAAAATAATTAATAGAAGTAAGTATTCTAATGTAAATTGCATTTGTTTGAAATGAAACCATGCATTTCTCTTGTTTTAGAACGATTTGAAAAGGAAGCCCGATATCAAATACATAGATGTGAAAGAATGTTCAAATACTGCTCATCTGAGATTTGCATCAACAGAAGCTGCTCAGCAGTTTGTTCAGAACAGTACTTGGTCAGGCACCACTGTACTCGAAGGTAATTCATATTCATTCTAATTCACTGAAAACTTTCAAATAAAATTGAAAACTGTTTTAATATCAACTATTCCATCAGTTTTCTCAAGACATATTTAATGTACACTCAATATCAAAACAAGGTTGACAATCAATATTAATTTTGTGATAATTGAATAATTTTTTATTTCTATTCATGTTTGAACTGCATGCACTTTGAATAAAGTACATTTATTACAAAAAATAGGTGCATTAAGAATTGAAATATTCATGGAAATTGATGAATTTTGAAAATCTCTTCATGTTCCAAATTCCAGTAAAATGATGATCTATGTTGACTGATATGTAAATATTTGGACATGAATGATATGCTGAAAAGTTTTGATTGGCATAATTGATATCCATAAAAGTTGATTATTCACAAAAATATATGATATTTGAATAAAAAATGTGAATCAATTTTTAAACCAATAATTATATAAACTGTTAGAGGTAAATTATTTAGGTCGGAGTATCTTAATTATTCTAATAATTTTCTATTCATCTCATTTTCACAATTATGTTATATATTTCCATTGATGTAATCAATAGAAATTTTCCAAGACAATTTTCTGCCCGAAAAATTTAAAACAATTTTGTTTGTTGTTTAACGAATTATATGACTGATGAAATAATAAAAACCCAGGTTATCAATTCCCATTGAAATTGTTTATCACTACATAATTTTAATTTTGATTCTCTTGATTTCGAAAATTGTGGCACCTTGGATTTGACCACTTTCATTGTTTTATTATGGTACAAGATAAAAGTTTTGTGAATAGATTTGGATGTATGATTATTAATTCAAGGAAATCTTTCAGGGTCCGAGGAACAAGACTATTGGGACAAAGTGTGGAAAGACAGAGAAGCCAAAATCAATAAGAATATTAGAAAGCCAAAGAATGGAAGGAAGAAGCTTCTAGAAAAAGCTGAGAAAATGCAAGCCATGATGCATATACGGTTTGATTAAATGTAGACGATTCCTGTTGGAATAAACCAAATGATGATGTACGTATTTTTTAATTTATTCATCAAACACCCTCACTAAAGTACATATAAATTTGAATAATAATGAAAAGCTGATTGAATTATTCATTATCAATCAATTTATTTTGCCGGAATATTAATAATAATAATTATTATTTAAACTCGAATGTTGATAAAAACATCCTTGTCTCCAATCTGGATCTGCTACAAGTAGTGTCTGTCAATATTATACTTTGGTTTATTCGTGTAATTTTTTATATTTTTCTGCTAAATTGAGGTCCACGTTATAATGGCAGTGGAGGAAGATAGAAGAATAGCGTTGTCGTTTCTCTGCCTTGCCACTGCCTTCTATAGGTTATCTGATGAAATATTAATTGTTTATTATTCTTATTAAAGATGAACAATTATTATATTTTATTTGTCAAGAGATCATTTTTTTTAATAACTCAATAATTGAGATTGTTTTGTTAAATGTATTTCTACATTGTTGAAAAACGATCTGAAAACGTTGATGAGGTAGAAAAGGATAGCGCTATTTTTGTTGAATAATAGACAAGAAAAGCAACACCAATGTCAATGAAATACTGCCATTATAACGTGAACCTTACTATATGCCTAGTATATTCACAGTGTTTATTCAAACAAAACTTGAGTTTCAATAGCGTTTTATGTAGTAGCATTGAGGAAGTAAATTAATTATATTAATATTACTTATTTTGTCTGTGGTAGTAGTATGTTGCGTTTCAACTTGTTCAACTGTTTACTCAACTTTCAAGGGACAATGATGCCATGAGAACCCCAACTCACGTTTTGCTTGAATACAACTAAAGCCTACTGTAGTAATATAAAAAATCGAAATATTATGGTTTTATTTTATCACTGAACTATTCACAACATCTCAGACGCAAAGTGCTATTAAGTAATAGTTCTATGTATTTTAAATGGACAATTTAAAATCTTCCTATTTCATTTCTCGCTCTGTTTTCAGACGGACGAACATTTCAACACCGGTGCACTAAACATTCACGACTTGGCAGCATTGCAGTCCACCTACTATTCTGGATTATTCGATTTTTATTTTTTCTGCTAAAATTGAAATTTTATGACGGGATGAGCACTAGCTTAAGACATAATATTGATTTTGAAATAGTTGCCTCTTATGATTCTAAGATCTCTCTGCTTGTTATTGATACAAACATTACCAATTTTTCAATTGAAAATACTCGCAAAGTACTTGGGAACTGATTAACCGAATTTTATTGAATTAAAACTATATCTATGCAATAGGTAACTTACTGCATTCTTCTGTATAAATGTTTTGCCATATGAATAAAGCTTCACTCGCATTATAGTAATGAATAAGACACGGTACAGCAAGGGTCAGGCAACATAATCTGCAACTTTTATCTGTTTAGGTAATGTTAATCCCGTTGACTAAATTCATTTAACCAATACTAGATCGTTGATTCGCTGACTTATCATTTCATAGAGAATGAGATTTTTGGGTAGAAAGGATTTGTCATATATTTTATTTTATCGGTGCTGACGATTTGTTTTTTTATAATTGTTTGGCTTATGAAAAAATGTCGAATAGAAAGCTCAGCGGTTTCCTCTATGATAGAACTCCATCTTAAAAAGCATTTTTCCAAGTCAATGTGTGTTGCGTATCATAAGATAACTTTCCTGTAATTGATGTAGGGAATGAATTCTTAGGGAATTTCCAAGCAGACAAGGATATATTCTTTGAATGTTGTATGGACTTACCATCGAAAACTTGAATTTCGAATAATTAATGTGATATTAATTTGGAGCATTAGATTTTAGTCTGTATTATTAATTTGCTGTTACAGATTATTAAGTGTAAATGTATTATTATTGTGGTCGGATTATATAAAAAGATTGAAATTGAAAGTATTGGATTTTTTAATTTATCTTATTTTACAATCAAAACGACGTGTGTATAAAGCTGCGTATAGATATACGCGCTCCGCGCAAGCTCCGCCCTCGTTCCTACATCGCTCCGCAGTCGCTCCGCCCCCGCTCTTCAGTCGCACCGATCATGAACGTTACGGGAGATGCTAGCTCTTCTCGCGTTCCACTCTTGCTCCCCGGTCGATCATCAATCGCTCTGCTCGAGTGACGTTCGGTTGCGGAGCAGAGCGAAAGTCTGTACGCACCTTTAGGCTCGAATTACTACATTCAGCTACCAGTCTAGGCTACGAGTGGGTCGCTAGAGACTCATTCGCTCGCTTAATGCCACGCCGAATGGCCTAGTAGATAATAAATCTACTCGTGGGGGCAGACCAATAAATCTACTCGTGGGGGCATACCAATAAATATACTCGTGGGGGCATACCAATAAATCTACTCGTGGTGGCATACCAATAAATCTACTCGTGGTGGCATACCAAGGCAGCTGGCCAACATCAGCTATTCGCGTTCTTGCTTTCCACACTGTAATATGACCTGAAGACAAGCGCCCCATCAAGATTAAGGCTGTGCAAATGCTAAAAATGAACTTCCTACTAGTGATATTTTTCAAAGTTTTTCGATTTGTATATCATCAAGCTATCAAAATGAAAAAGTTTTCTCAGGAAAACATTTATGTTTATATTTCAATTTACCAATATAAATTGGATAACTTTATCAAAAATGTATATTTTCAGAAAATTTTTGTTTTAGTAGATCAACAATAGCATGAAGAATCAATCCTCTAAATCCCATGGATTTATCTCTTACCGAATGTTCTGTCCCAAAAATTTAAACTTTAGGCGCTCATATCTCAAAAAGTAATGATCGGAAAAAAATGTTTTCCTGAGAAAACTTTTTCATTTTAATAGCTTGATGATATACAAATCGAAAAACTTTGAAAATAGCACGAGTAGAAAGTTTATTTTTAGCCTTTGCACAGCCTTAATGGTAGGGAACCACTTGCCATCTCTCGTCTCGATAAAAAGTGAAGCATAGACGAGCGGTGGCATATCGACACTCTCGCGCTCGTCGTCATTTGTACGCAATCGCCGCTATAAAGCTGGATTCCTACAATCAGTGTCAGTGAAAGTGTCCGATACTGTAAGATTTTTACTCGTATGAGTTTCAATGGGACTATTCATACCATGTTCCTGTTCATACTCTATCGACCTTAATAAATGGGAATATTCCAATAATCAATTCAATTTATTCACAACACACAAAAATACAATGAGAAAATGCAATATACAACAAAACAATAGCTGTAACAATGATATAAACACATTAAAAGACAATATTGCTAAAAAGATATGTGCCGGATGAAAGAGGGGGAAAATATATTGCCAACTATGGTTTCCCATGTAATAGGCAGGTATGGTATAACTGAAAGGGAAGGGTGTGTGATAGGGAAGTGAAAGAAGGAACGGTAGTTAGATAGGCAGGGCTGAGGGAAGGGAAGATAGGATGTGAAATAACAATAAAGATAACGGTTACGGTACAATAATTTAAGATTAGAAAAATAATTGCTTTTTATTCAATTAATGATTTCCTGCTTCATTTTCTTTGTAATTTTAGCATTGTTGAGATGATGATCCGAAATTTTGTTGATTATTATAGTACTTAGATATATAAGTTGCCGTCTACTTGTTTCAATATTAGTATTATATATCAAATACTTATTTGAAGTAGGTCTCAAGCTGTAATGTCTATTTAATGCGTTATTGGTGCATGGGAAATTGGTTCTATTTTTTATTAAATATTTAATTACATATTTTCAACATATAACTGTCTAACTGTCAAAGCTTTGAATTCATCAAATATAATGCCAGTCGGGAAAAATCTGGGTTTATTTGAAATAGATTTAATTATTAATTTCTGCATTATGAACAGTATTTCCAAGTGGGAATTATAACACCCCCCCCCCATACTGCTTTTCCGTATTGCATTATAGACTGTACTAAAGCAAAATAAAGAATTTTAAGATGAGTTGGATTCAGAATTTTTTCTAGTTGCATAAAATTTGTAAGCGAGGTATTTCATCCTTCTGCAAATGAATTTAATATGGATATCACATTTCAGGTTCTCATCTATATAGATACCTAGATATTTACAATTTTTAACTTTACTAATGATAGGACAAGTGCAGGAGTTGGGGTCAAGGTTGCAATTTGAATGGAGTTTCAAGTTTAATTCTCTGTCTGGCTGTCCTAATTTATTGAAAGAAAAGGTACCTAATGTAGTTCGTTTTTTGTATGTTTAAGCTCAAAGTATTTTTATCTAGCCACTTTTTATGCTCAAGTAGTTTTGCTCTGCAATTTCATAAACCTCAGCCCATGTTCTTCCTGAGAAAATAGCTGCTGTATCATCAGCAAAGGATATTATAGTTGAGTTTTTGAATTTTAAATCAGATCCCAATAATCAATGCATGAGCCAATAACCCAGTAATCCAATAATCATGCATGAGCCGAAAAACAAAATTTGAGAAGTGCTGTTGTAACACATTGTGACTAGCATCATAGAGAAACTTACGCTATTGTTTCTCTCTCTATGCTAGCATGTAGCTCACACTGAACCCAACCAGCAAGTGCAAGCAATCAGTGTGAGTGTTTCTATTGGTCTTTCCAAATTCTGTTTCTCATCTGCACGCTTGGTCAAGCATAACCAAGCTAGGCACACACCAGTTAGTCAAGACAAGACACGTTTAGTCACAATACTTCACAAAGTTGCTTATGAAGACATGTCTAAATGCAATGACTAATCGGTGTGTGTTACTTCATAAGAAACTATGTGTAGTATTGTGACTAGTCTTGTCTTGACTAACAGGTGTGTGCCCACCCTAAGCATTCATTGTGATGACACCCCAAGTCACATTATTTTTCTATCAAAAATAAAACAAGATTTTTGCTCAACATATATGAGTTTTTATTTATTATTGATCTTAGAGAGTTGAGTAAAATTTAATATGAAGAATAGATACAATAGAAATAAAGGATAAATTCTTTGAATACGGTAATAAATAATAAGTTTTTTAAAAAAGAAGATTAAGTTCTATTAATAATAATAATAATTCAGCGGGTACATCATCGATATTTTGATATCGGCTCTTGATTATATCGATATATTATGTCAGTTGATATTATTTTGTTATCAACAGTCGATAGTGCAGGATCGATACACTTCGATTTCGTAACGAAAATTTTCGTTGCCGTCTCTGTTTTCTGCTGTCACAGTCCGTAGGTCACTGAGGTTAATTTTTCGTAATCATTTTATCATTGAAAATTTCCTACTTGAATCACAGTTCAATTATTCACCATGTTCTCAACAAGTGCTCGTGCATGTCAAAATCTTCTTTCTGGAATTAAGGTAAATATCTGCATAAAAGTTTTATCCATGGTTAAAAAATAAACTATTTCAGTAGGTAACTGCTGTAAACGTTAGTATTATTTGTATTTGTTTTTAAAGAGAAGCCAGAAAAATGTATTTACTTGATACATTTAGCATTCGTTTCTTGCAGTTTATAATTTCATCAACGTATTACATTATTAATCTATAAAAAACTAAAAAATCTGTTTACCGAATTGAAACTTTTAGGTTAGGAAGCCTAAGTAGCCCCTGATGATTAAAAAATTTTAATTTTTTTATAAATATTTGTAAATACGTGAGCAAACTAATTCGAAACCAAACAATTCCTTTATTTGATTCATTCAATCTGAAACTTATCCAAAACTACTGGTTATAACTTGAGTAGCCTATTGGGAATACCTACTCAGAATTTTAACTCCTTCATTCAATTTCTAACAGCTTGATTAGCTTTTAGTAAATTATTAATATGGACTTTTTCTTTGCACATTTTTTCAATCGCAATATGATTTGTAGACTAAAGCATAGCATTGTAGCCTATAGGCCTAGTAGAAAAAACAAATTTTTATTTTCTCCCAATTTACCGTTATTCAACTAATCATAAAACAACCAAATAGGCTTTTAAATTATATCTTGGTAGAATTAAGCCTATCACCCCAATAATTCATGTTTCTTACAACTTTAAACTTTTTTCTGTTGAGCTTACTTAATATTATAAGAAAAAAGCTTTTTTAGCTTTATAGCATAGTATTTGATAATAAAATAATTCTTTGCAGGTCTCTCAGCGACTCCAAAGTACCCTGGTGATAGCCGAACATAATAATGAAAATCTTCTTCCAATCACAAGGCACGCCATCACAGCCGCAAACAAGCTGGGCGGAGAAGTCTCAGTTCTGGTTGCAGGAACAAAATGTGGCCCCGTAAGTCGAAAATATTTTTCTCATTCTTAATTATTGATAAGTGCTATTTTTATTATAAAATAACAAGTTACGTATATACAACATCCTATGTACAAAAATAAAATTTTCTCAATTTCATAATCCAAAATAATGAAAGGTGGCTTGTTATCCTAAAGGTTGACTGCCACATTCTAAGCGAGCGATTCAATCAGCTATTAATAATTTAATAATTATTTATTATTAAGCATACTATTCGTAATTTATTGGCAAGTGATCAACTTGTGAGTGCCAAATCTTATTGACAATGTCGATTGATTCGAATAGTTGCTGACTTTGTATCACAAATGTACTGGATTATTGTTTTGCAATAAGAGAGCTTTTATAATTGTCAAAAATTATGTATATAATAATGCTACAGTTAGGTCCACATTATAATTGCACTGAAGGAAGATTAGGAGGAATGGCACAATTATTAATTATGTAGATGAATTGATCGATGTTTATACTAGCACAATTATTAAATATCTAAATGAATTGATTGATGTTACTATCAGCACAATGAATTATCTAAACAAATTGATTGATGTTACTATCAGAACTATTATTATTTAGCTAAATGAATTTATTGATTTTACTATTAGCACAATTATTATGAATTGATTTATGTAGGTAGCCGAGCAAGCAGCGAAAGTGCAGGGTGCTTCCCGGGTGCTGGTGGCCGAGGGTGACTCATTCAAAGGCCTGCTGCCCGAGAGCTTGACACCGCTGGTGCTGGCCACGCATGCTCAGTTCAAGTTCACGCACATCGTGGCGGGGGCGTCGGCCTTTGGCAAGGGTCTGTTGCCACGTGTGGCCGCCAAGCTGGATGTGTCCCCCATCTCCGACGTGGTCGCTATCAAGGACAAGGATACCTTTGTGCGCACCATATATGCAGGTCAGTTGTGCAAACCAGCTCACAATTATTATTCTTTAAAATAGGAAGAATATTTCTCCCTGAAGAGAAGAGCATAAGTTAGCATTATGCTATCTTTTCTCTATGCTTCTTGTTGGTTGGTTGGTTGGTTGGTTAGGTGTGTCTGGTTGGTAATTAATCAAGTTCAGGAAATATTTTTTCAAGGTTATGCTGGTGAGTTGTAAACAGCAAGCTCAATTGTTATTATTTAAAAAAATTATAGGAAGAACAGCTATTGACAACAATATAACATTTAAAACCATGCGTTTCTACCACGCGTTTTTTCAGGCGCCAACCCAATCAGCCAATTGGAGAGTTTCCTGCCCTACCGACTCTTAAAACGCCTAAAAACGCTTAATATGGTATATCCCCAATTGTGGTCATTCACTTGAATCAGGTAGTCTATTATTCTTGGAGATTTTCATTTCAGGATAAGACTCATTGTGGGCTATTCATGCTGTTGGATTATGGGCACTTGAAACAGTGGTCTGTTTGGTAATTGGTTTTTGGGGTCAAGAAATCAGCAATTTTTTGGTATTGTTATCTTGTGATAGAGTTAAGTGTAAGAGAGGGCCGACTGCGCCCAAACTTCGCTCTCTACGAAAATAAAGGCAGTAATTCAATTCAATTACAAGTTATAATAGTCATAGTACAAATCACACAAGTATTCTGGTGAAACAGGTCATCTTACTGAAAAAAAGACGAGTTGTAGACTGTTGTAGAGGCTCCCCAAGAATGTAAAGAAGTGAAGATATTATAATGGGAGAGTTAAATTATAGTTAGTTGAACCAAAATAAAAATTATAACACAACTTAGATATGGAATAATCTCTTCACTACCTGATTAATCTATGTCTGTATCAAATAAATAAATGTTCTATATCTGATTGATTGTTATTAAACTCAATAATTATTCATTATCTTATTAATTGAATCCAATTAGAACAGTTTTGATAGATAATGTTTTGAACTACGGAAGAAATAGTATTGCAACAACATAATATTTCTTTCATCCAGTGATATCTTTGAGGTCAATCATGTATCAATAAATTCAAAGATCACAATGGATTATGTAATACAAAAAGTTGTGAATAATCTTGTTAAGAGAATATATTGCAGAAAGGCTTGTGTATTGTGTAATTATTTTCTTATCAGACCGGTAGAGAGTAACTAGTGTTAATTTAAATAGGAAATTTAGTACCGACAAATTGATTTTGCAAAGAATCTCATTTGAAAAAATTGATGATATTGTTCCATCGTATCATGTTACGTTATCAGTAATGTGGTATTGTGGTTATTATCAACGTTAGAGTTAAACGATAACTGAAGTCGTATTAAAAAATCATTTATAAGACTATAGATGTATTGTGAGTAATGTGGTATTTTTCCATATAATGAATATACACTGTAATGAGTAATACACCGTATATATCATATACACCAGCCACATCTTACTTATTACCCTCAAGATGTAGCTGGTTAGGCCACGAAAACTGGTACTGTCATAAATGTAGATAATAATAAAAGTGGTTGACAGCATTACTTTGTTTATATTCAGTATTTATGAGTTTGTATCATCACTTCCAATATTGTAATACCTATCGTAAATCTTCCTCATATAATTGATTTCAAATAAGTCTAACAAATTGCTTACCATGTGATTTTTCAAATAATTAAAATAGTACTGTTTAATTACAGCTTTACTCATACAAAGGGTTTGTCCTCATTTTATATCATCACTGATAAAATTTTTTACAATTAACATAAAAATAGGCATTGATTGCTTTATAGGTAGCCTAATCTCTGATATGTATATTCTCTCATCTCTCTGGTAAAGAGGATTTCTGGACCACATTCTTTCCTTGCTTTGTGAATCTGCCTCGTATATCAATCAATAATGTATAAATAGTATATTATTTCCTATGAAATGATTGTCAACCTCTTAGTTGCATCCATGAAATTCGACTCTCGCTATTGTGTCTCCTACCGTATAAAATTGGCACGGCTTTCCTGAAACTGAAGTCAACACTCAAAGAAATCTTTCACGAAGGGAAGCTCTAGCTTTCTAATTTTCCAAGGAAAATATTTTTCGGTATGAGAATTGCATCACGTTTTTATCCCATAAATTATGTTTTGATAATATTCAGTTCAGTTTGCGTACCTTGTAAGTAAGATACTTGCTTTATGTCTTTGTTAATTTCCCATATATTATTATTGTTAATATTTCTCCAATGACGCTTTTACGTAAATCATCTATTTATATAAATATAGGGTTGAGCAATGAAGTAAGGAGAATTTTGAATAGTGCCCAACCCATACTTCATTGCCCAAACCTGTGTATAATACCAATTCTATTATAGATAGATGATTTGGGAATTTTATAATGGAATTATGAATATCCGAAACCAGTCATGTCATCAAAGACAATAAAAGGGTACTAGTGGTTCTATAATATAATATCAAGAAGCCCTATAGAAATAATATAGATAATATCATTCAAATCATATGTATTCATAAAATGTACATGTGCATTGAAAATTGTCAATTTACGTAAATATATTAAACGAAACACTCTAAAAGCACAAATCAATGCAATCAATGCAAATATCACACAAACTCATTACTGATCAAATAGAAATAATATAGATAATATCATTTAAATCATATTTACTCATAAAATGTACATGTGCATTGAAAATTGTCAATTTACGTAAATATATGAAACGAAACACTTTAAAAGAACAAATCAACACATACATATCAATACAATCAATTCAAATTTCACACAAAATCATTACTGAACAAATTCCTGAACGGAGTACAAAGACAATCCAACTAGATTAGTTCCTTCAGATACTATAATCCCACTATAGTCCTTCAGATTATCTACCAACTACAATGGATTTTAAATTACTGGGCAACATATTAAAAAAACATATCTCATATACGTTGTCCTTCTTTCAAGTAATTCCAAATTTTAATAATTCTTTACAATTATTTTATAGTACGAGAAGGCAATTAGAAATGATGGTTGAACGTTGTGCAGGTAACGCGATCCTGACCCTGAAAGCGAAGGACGGAGTGAAGGTGATCAGTGTGCGAGGGACCAGCTTCGAGCCAGCAGCGGACGGAGGCAGCGGCAAGAGTGAGCCAGCGCCGGCCGGCGACTACGCATCCAAAGTGTCCGAGTTTGTCGGCCAGGAGTTGAGCAAGAGCGACCGGCCCGAGTTGACCAGTGCCAAAGTCGTCATCAGTGGAGGTGTGTGCTAAGTATTCCAACTACACATTATTTGATTAAGATAGCTAAACTAGAGTAAATGTTTAGGATTGATTACACTGTGCTTCATCCTCTATCTTGACTCAACTTAATCAGTTAAGCAACTTAATGATGTTGTTTGGTGCAACCCAGATGAATGTGTTCATCAAGAAAATCTGACTGACTTACAAAAAGTTTCATCCAAAATGAAGATGTCTAAATGTCAAAAAAATGAAAAGTGACAAAAATTTTAACCTGTCTAGCCGATATTCTGGTGCGATCGTACGCTTCTATTATTGTTTTCATAGTTTCTCTCTCTAGTTTAAAACAGATTTTGTTTTATAAGAACTACGATAAACTACAAAGATAGAACTGATCATCAGTCGAACTAGCAATGTGGAGTGAATGACCTCATAAGATGATTCTTTTTAAGTTACCCTAGGATATACCTAAATATTTCCTCTATTTGAGGAAATGAGGTAAAATCAAAGATTTGATATTATTGTGGTAAAAACAATCTAAAAACACGTTATTGATACTTAGGAAGACCGGTTTCGGTTATTACACCATTGTCAATATCTGATAAACTAAAACTAAATACAAGCTGCAATAAACAAACTAAACTCTGCTGCTCTTGTATTTAGTTTATCAGAGATTGACAATGGTGTAATAACCGAAACCGGTCTTTCAATAAATCTTTCAAGTATCAATAAATCTGTGGTTTTTGACAATTTCTTAGTCTTTTTCATGCAATATGAATAATTACTACAATACTTCTCAACTACACAAAAAGTATAAGAACACAGTTTTTTCCAAGTATCAATAAATCTGTGGTTTTTGACAATTTCTTAGTCTTTTTCATTCAATGTGTTCTTATAATTTGGTCATGTCCATAATCTAGCTGAAGCTATCATGGTCATTGTCACGATCATATATCACCTATTACTAATGTCACAGTGGAATTAGTTTTTATTTTGTCAATTTCTACCAAAGAAACCAGTTTATTATTATTATTCGTTACTGCTGAATTTTCATAACTGCATGGTTGTATAGAAACGTTTTCTGTATTCATGCGATGTATATCAATAAATTTGAATTTGAGTTATGTTTATGTTTAAAAATGAATATATCCTCTTTGTTGTTACAGTTGTTCCTGTGTGCTTTTTCTATTATTATACTCACACATTGATCCTCTAAATATAAAAATATCCTAATACACTCTACTAACTTGTGAAAAATTATACTAATTTATAAAAACTAAACGCATAGTTAACTTATATTTTTTGAACAATAACTATCAACCTATTAAAACTAGTTACAGATCGTTGCTGCATCAATATGACACAATAGATTCAGCCACTTTGCCATTCTTGGTTGGGTATTGATATGATTTTTAACTTTCAACCTATTAATTAAACCTAATTACTGATATTGCTGCATCAATATGACAGAATTCAGCCACTTTGGGCATTGAAATGAGTGTTGTTGGTTGTTTCAGGCAGAGGAATGAAGTCTGGCGACAACTTCAGCCTGCTGTACAAGCTGGCAGACAAGATGGGCGCGGCTGTGGGCGCATCGCGTGCGGCAGTTGACGCAGGATTTGTGCCCAACGACCTCCAGATTGGACAGACTGGAAAAATTGTGGCGCCTGTAAGAACACTCAAAATATAGAATACAATTGTTCCTACTGTAGTTGGTCTGGGGGCTTCGAAAGTAGCAAAACACTACTTTTGCGACTAAAAGAAATAAAGTTACATGAAACCATAGCAAAAATATAGCAAAAGGCTCATGTGGGCATCATCCAAAGTAAAACAAAATAAAACTTCACTCATTATAACCTATATTTTTTATGGTATTGTGTGAATTGGAAAAAGTGCAGTTTTGAGAGCTTGAGCATGTTTTTCATTTTTGGAAGTTTAATTATTGTAATTATAAAAATAATATACCATACAATTTGCAATAACCTGTATTTAGTAATTGACTTTTCCTACAGTTACCTTGAAAAGTGGCCATTCCTGCACTGATTACAGAACGCAAAGAATCACTTTTCCGCTCTAGTGCGGGAAAAAATTTTTCTGCACTCCAGATTTGCAACATGGCAACACAAAATAGTTGGTGGGTTATATGGAGGATTAGTGCACGAAAACAAAAATTAAGTTGGTAACAATGACTGTGGTTAGATTTAGATGAGAATCATTTCAATGGCTACCCTACATTTATGATAAAATCCCAATCTAAAAATCCAAAACAAGAATAATGTTTATCTAAATCATAATTTTTCAATTTTTTCAATTTTCAATTTCATGAAATAACTTCTCATCATTTAATAAAAAATAATGTTTATTTTCTATTGACAGTAATAATTATTTCAACTCCAAGCAATGAGAAATGTAGCAAACACACATTTTAAATTCGAATTTTCTGGTTAAATAATTACCGTTCGAAATCCATGTCAATAAAATTAATAAAATAACATTAGAATATACTACAATAAAATATTTTCTCTTGTCTATGTTATTTTATAAATATTTTTTAGTTTACTTATAGCATTTTTCGGTAATTCTAGTTAATCATAATTCTGAATATCTGAATACTGTTTTTAGCTGGATGAAAGAACAAAGTTAGGTACGATTCTTTCCGCTAGGTCGCGCGCTTGTCGGTTCAGCCATTTTGCAGTCATCCAAACCAGCTTTTGGTGTGTATTTTGAATGCGAATTTTTTTGTTTTATCTGTATTTTTTCTGATTCTTGAATGAATAAAAATGAGAACTTTGGCTGAGAATTTTCAACTTCAATTGGATTATTAATTTTTAAATGAATTAAGGTTGTTATTAATAACAGCATCACACACACAAACATTTGATGGATTTCAGCCATCATTTTATCCATAATTACCCACTTTTCATATTCAATGGTAACTGTAGGAAAAATTTAATGTGAAATACGTGCGCAAAGTTCCTCTGCTGCACTCAAGAAGCCATTCCGTTTCTTTCGGTGCAGCAAACTGTCACTTTGCGCACTAGTTGCACAAATAACTATTTCGTCACCTTTTCTTTTCGGAACTAATATGTACCACACCATTTGCAATAATGTTCATTTAGTAATAGACTGACGGGCACCGTTTCTTTTCAGGAACTGTACATCGCAGTCGGCATTTCTGGCGCAATCCAGCATTTGGCCGGTATGAAGGACTCGAAGACAATTGTGGCCATCAACAAGGACCCCGAGGCACCAATCTTCCAGGTTGCTGACTATGGTCTGGTCGCTGATCTGTTCAAGGCCGTTCCCGAGTTGACTGACAAGCTGTAAAACTTGCAACAACTTCTGTGATTATTTAGGCTGCTGAGGAAACTTGCATGAACAAGTAATATCGGAAATAGGTGATGAACAATTCATATTTCGACGCACAGCTAAGTGAGACTCGGAGTTGTATTCATGTAGAAACTTATTTTAAATTATTTAAAAGGTACATTTTGATCAGCGTCATATTTATGCAAAACCTTTTTTTAAATTATTGTCAAAACATTTTGATCAAAACTACTAGAGTAAAATTTCTGTAGAAAGTGATTTTTAGTTGACACCCTGATATTTTTGTCAAAGTTCTGTAAAATGCAGTTTTTCAATACAAAAATATTTCCATAAAAGCTCAGTCAAATTTTTACATTGTCTGACCAACATTGTCGAGGTTAGAGCACTTATTGGCAGTCAAAACTTTCTGTTACTGATAGCTCAAGTTTACTAACAGCTTAACGCTAATTTAATTCATGGCTGTTGAATTGTGTTAATGAAATATGTAATGAATAAATTTCACAAATTGATTCTGTTCAAGCTAGAAAATCAACTGGACCATAATAATTTATATATAAGCCATAATGTGTTGGAGATAAATACGAAATCAACTACTAAATAGTCAATAGTAAATGTGTAATGTAAACTGTAAGTGATTATAAGATATCTTGAAGGTGTAGGCCTACCATTTGTTACAGGTATATGTGAAGTTTTGTTGTGTTTTAAATAAAATATTTTTCTATGTTTTGAAAGTTTATCTTTCCATCAATCTACATCATTCTTTAATGTGAAGTTAGAGAAGTTTTACACAGAAGTTAGATAATGGTTATTATTCTGAACTACAGTTTAGAACTCTTTAAATTTAAAAGTGCGGTATACTAGTCTATTTAAATAAATATTTTTAAAACGTGCAATGACTGTTTCGAATTAGATTATCTGGCAACTGTAAATAATACACTTCATGATTTTACACTAAAAATAAGTCCGTCAGTCAATTTTACACTTTCTTCTATCTTCTACCCTGCCTTCGCCGCTCCGCTATGTTCTAACACGTTTAAATACATGCATTATTCTTACTTCTCAACACTCTCCTCTACCTTCTACCATCGCCGCTCCACTCTATGATGGTATGACCCTTTATACGCGTGATAGTAGCTTAACCTACATTTTGATTAATACTGTAGAATGAATTTGAGAAGGGACAGTTTTGGGCATAAACCTGTTGTGCCTTCTCACATAGTAAAGTGTAATAATTGTACATGACTAAATAAATAACTAGTCAAGGCAGGTTGACTTGAACCACACAATTTGCCTTCCTATTGAATACTTTTCTTTACCACTCTATTCATCTTGTCACATTAGTCGTTGTGCATAGTCTTGAAGAATTGATAATTTTCAGTGAGATATACCTGTCTCGGTAGTAAGAAACAATCTAAGAATCATGACAGGCAGCGACCATCTTGCCCACTGTAAGCCCATCTTTGCTCGCCTTGGTGTACTGACGGTCAGCCATTACACCCTCCTGTGCTTGGTGTATGTCAAGAGAATACAGCATACTCTAGCTGACATCCACTAACACAACACCAAGCGCAGTGAGCAGTCGGATGTCCCCAGGAGACAACTCCAACGATCACAGGCCACTTATAGGATTTATGCCCTGAAATTCTTTAACAAATCTAATGGTAATTTTGATGCCATCGATCCCACAAGTGTGGGTAATGGATTTATTTGTTTTTATGTTGAGTCCATAAGGTGGGCATGAAACCCGCAGGGGTACGTCATGAGAGCACAAAAATAAACAATAAAACAAAAGTAATAAAAAATATGCGCTTACAAAGCTGCTGTCCAACATGTCCAACTCACGGAGTAAGTGAGTACAAAGGATTATCCAATAATAAGCCTATCAAGGCCCTCCAAAATTTCTAGCCCTCCGCGCAGATTGTTGAAGCTTGTTGAAGAGCCTGCCCTTGATGGGCATAGGCCGGTCGAGTCCTGCTCAGTCTTCGGTAGGGCTCGTCCAGCCTCTGTCTCCCTCTAGGAAGAAACAATTGTTATGATAACACTAATTGTTATGATAGCATGAGAATGTGGGTGTTTATTCTGCCTCGTTACAAGCTCCCCAGCATTTGCATGTGTTCTGCAGAGAGTCAGAAATACATAGAGGGAGAAGACTGTGAGGATCGTCGTCTCTCTCACAAAGAGGGGACGACAGTGTGCAAGTCGGTCAGCACTTCTGAATGAGCGACACATCTGTGGCTCCACCCCAAAGCGTCAGGCCATACAGGACTTTGCTCTGGAAAAACAGAAATAGCAGACCGGATGCAGGAACACAGGATTTCAATTTCTTGTGCAGGAAAACTACCCTGCTCAGCCTGCAACAGACAGCCTCAATGTGGTCAGACCAAGACAGCTTGAGGTATTAATGAGGCAGAAGGTATTAACAAAGTACCTTATAGGCTAATAATTCTAACTGAGTTCTATGGTAGAAATAAATAATTGTTTGATACTCAATAATTGTGTTAACATATTGATCGATTATAATTGTTATGATAGCAAAATATAATTACATTCTTGTGCTCCTTTGGTATCCTATATTATAAATGTTTCATCTGGACATAAGTTACATACACATTTATAACCGTTCGATTCCTATGGATTCTTCTTCCTGCTAAGCCGAAAAAAAGCTATCTTTATTTTTGATATTGTGAATTATTCTGTTATTCCAAATATACCTTACAATTTCCTGTACAGTTAAAGTTGGTTACATTGCATGCAAGTAGCCTACATTCATCAACTCGGACAGACATGCTTTTATGGGCATGTTGAATCTCGGTGCCCCATTACTTGTTACTTGTTACCCATAATGAAATTCACTTAAAACTGTCAGCATTAGTAGTGGCTATTTATAAGGAATGTTGAAGTGAAGAGTGGAGTTCCCAGTAAAAGAGGGATTCTCATTACATTATCGTATATCACAATCAATTGACCTTGTCATTGATTTGTTAGCCAGCACTGTTGAATGTTGACTTTGAGAAGAATTATATATTGCAAAAATACGTATTATAATACAGTACGTAAATAAAAAATAATATTGTGTCAAAAACGAATCAGTAGTTATATATTATATCAAAAAGAATATTATCGATACCTATGTAGGATTAAATATCGATACTTCACTGTCATCACTATCGATACATCAGTTTTCGATGTATTGAAAATCATTGTCAACTGTGAACTGTCAAGTGCCAAAATAAAAACAGATATTATTCGTGTTTTGTAGAGTGTTTCTGTGTTAATTATCTAATTTCAATTGATTTATTGAAGTATGACTTTTTTAATCAATGAAAAACAGCCCGGGCAAAACTCTTAAATTGTTCAGTGATATTGTAAAACTTCAAATAGTGAAAATTTCAAGGTTCATCAACGCTCTTCCTGTTTGTCGGTATTGTGATTGTGATAGGGTTATGTTCTAACAAAGATTTGACGTTTAGCAACTAGAATTTATTTATTGACTCACCACTGTGACTCATAACACGAATCTAATGATATAAAACATATATCTCAACTTTACCAATATTTTGATTGTAATTCAATGAATCGTCTTCAATTATGGTAAGTTTAAATAAGTTAAGTGTTGTGAGGTTAAGACGTGATTCACACCTGCTAAACATTCAATAATTTAATATAAATTGTTGCGCTCAATTTGTACTTTTTATTCAAAATTAACAAGTGAATAATCGAAATATTTGTATTCAATTTGTTGTTATAGAATTGCTACCATAGCCTAACTAGTTTTGTAACGCGAAGAATAGATTCACTTTTATTTGTAATCTAAATTAACATTTTGTCTTTGAGATTTTTTTAATAAATAATATAAATCTATTCATGACACCTCTGTAATTATTTCATAAAAATTGGTATGGTTATGACATTTAAGAGATTTGTGGCTGACTGAAGCTAGAGACTGAATCTAAAATTGAAAAATAGTATAATGTAAAATTATTGTATTTGTTGCCAATCACATATACCTCATAAGAGAGGCTTTTGTTCTTTTAAAAATGTAAATAAAGCTATATTATTATGACATTTAATGAAGTAGACCTTCCCACATCAAATGCTGGAAAACTCAAGTAACAAACTGCCATATCGAAGCATACAATTCAAACAAATATTCTCAATTCACGATATTTGGAAAGGGTGTTATTAATCTTGTATAATACATATCTATATTTAAAATTTCACAATTTGTTTTTCAGGTTTACCACTGGCAATCTCACAATGTCAAGCTATCAGGAGTCGATGACATGGTTCTTCTGCCAAAAGTATCTCAGGAAGCAATTGTTGAAAACCTTAGAAAGAGGTTTATGGATGATTACATCTTTGTATCCTTCAAGTCACTAAATCGAATTATATCTTACTAACTTGATAAGCACATAGGCCTACATTACAATTGAATGTTACATACAATTTACTTAATGTTTCAAAAGGTTACTCTTTGAAAACAATTAAATTCAATGATCATAATGTGAAGTTTTACTGCAATTTACTATAAAATAAGTGAAGAATGTTTTTTTTGTTATAACATTTGCTAAATGTCCTCCACTGGGAGGACATGAAATTATCAGGTTTCCCATGACATTAAGCCGCATATTGACTAGTATTCTATCAAATTTATTCTGATCTCCTTGTTTTTGGGCTGGGATAGTTCTTATTCCAGAGTTCAGGATCGAGCAGTGTGGCTTTTTTCTCATTAAAACACAACAAGAGTTGCCATGAACACTGTGAATGCTTTGATTCCAGGCAGTGTCATTCCATAGTCTGTCTGGCGACTGCCGGTCATGGACTGAATATAGGTACTGAATTAAAACAGGTATTCGTTCCCGCTCCCGTACCACAAATTTGACAACCTGCATACTTATTCTATGGGGTGACTTGAAAATAAGGGGTTTCCTGAACACTCCACCATGAACTATGCCATTCCAAAAACAACGAGTTCAGTATGTATTTAATGGAATATGCTGCAAAATGTCTTGGGGAAGTTGAGAAATGCATGGATTCCAATGGAGCACATTATCAGATGTTAATTTAAGAATAATATGTTAACCCATTGTGCAGTGAATGGCAACCATTTTACAACATATTTAATCTATGATAATTGAATTGAAAAATTAATTTTTTTAAATAAATGGTCACTTATTGAAAACTTACCGTTCCACTGAAAGACCCTACATCATGATGTTTACCTTGAAAATTTATTAATGAAATACAGTATTCCCTTGAAGGTTAAAGCATTACTAAATAAACAGTACCTATTAGGTATAGGCCTACTGGAAACTAAATAATATATTACTGTTAAATGAGTGAAATGTTATTATTACAATAACATGGAAACTGTAGACCCATTCATATATTACTATTATTATTATCACCCCTCCCATTATCCACTCATGAGCCTGCTGAGGGTCAAAAGTGGATCGGCGGAGGTAGAGGAAGGGTAGCGGAGAATACAATAGATGAATCCCTATTTTCTGAGATTGTTGAGATTAATTAATGCATGCATCAAATGTATCGGAACAGATGGCGGTGAAGGTAGAGTAGAAGAAAGCGAAGACATTTAGATACCTGCTTTTCTTTTCAACACTGTCAGCTACCCCTCCTCTACTACCCTCTACCTTTGCCGTTCTACTATGTTTTGACCCTACCATATTCCTCAGTAAAACGTAACCTATTCAATTTGTTGAAATTTATTTCCGGTATTGATATTGCTAAACAAATAGAGTAAACCTAATGTGGCTGAATTAGTTGAGTATCGAATTGCAAAATATTTTATTATAAAATATAATAACATTTTCTTCTAATGAAATGTGTTGAATATTATGTTATTTTCCTTAATATTTCTTCAGACTTGTATTGGTCCAGTATTGGTGTCAGTCAATCCATTCAAACAAATGCCTTACTTTGGATCGAAGGAGATTGATATGTATCAAGGAGCTGTGAGTAATTTTGAAAAATAAAGAATGACTTGTTCAATAGATTTGAAATCAATATGGAAGTAGTTTTTCTGGTTTTCAGAGCCGCATCTAACCTCTCAGATTAGAAAAAAAAACATTGAAAGGATGATTGCTTGAAGACAGCTCCGCTATCTGATAGTTATGAGCTTCAAAATCTCTTCTCTGGTGTTCGGAACCCACCTGAAGCTAAAAAATTAATAAAGTTCAGATTTACCTGGATAACTTGAATCACAGCTATCTACTATAGAAGGCGGTGGAACGAAAAAGTGACAACAATGCCTTCCTATAATTTACTCTAAATTCATAACGTGAATCTCTTAATAGGCTACATTGCAATATGTGATAATTTCATTTATTGAATAGAAATAACAAAAACGTGTTGTCTGTTTCATTTGATTGTTCGCTTGATTAATTCACTCTAAATTCATAACATGAATCTCTTCATAGGCTACATTGCAATATGTGATAATTTCATTTATTGAATAGAAATAACAAAAACGTGTTGTCCGTTCCATGTGATTGTTCGCTTGAAATAATCAATATTTTGTAACGAATAATCGCTTTATTAAGTAATAATTTATTATTTCATCAGCTTCTTGTCTACTTATTTTTTCTTACCTATACAATGCTCTTCAATTATTTTTATCTTAGTCAAATAATAGTTTGCAGTAGAAATTAACAAATAGATAGTTTTGTATTTTATTGTGTGAAGGAGGCAAAATAAGTTTCTACCTGTTGTCTAGTCTCCATTAATAAAAATTATTATTATTATTAACTACGGTATGAAATACCTGAAAATACTGAAATATTTTTTTTATTTTTCTACGCTCGTTATATTTGATAGGGCTCTCTATGTTGTTTCAATTTGATACTAGTTTAATTCAAATTATTAACTCTTAATAGTTTTATAGTGGTGGAAGTCGTAATTTAATTTAAGGTTTGTGTATTCAATTAACTTTTATTACACTCTATTCCATCTAGCTGTTTACCCTGTTGTCAATATTTGCAGTAGCAGAAGCAGTAGTAGTCTTCGGGGTGAATTACAGCATTTAATTTGGATTTTCGTTTAATAATAATTATTAATTCATTAGCATATGAATAATTGCAATATCTCAGTAATTTCCATCTGTATTCCTTTTTTATTACTGTATAATTTCCTCCAATTTGAAATGTAAATATGCTGTAAGTTAAGACTACGGAATTCTATGTGGTGGTAGGATGTTTCAAGATAAGTGAAGAAATGGAGATGTTTAGTGAAATAGAAGATGTTTTTCTAAACTACTGTAAACCACATTCTACTAGGAGAAATAAATACCTCATCTGTAGAGAAATAATACATGAAAAATTGATATTAATATGCTTCACTTAGAAATATTCACGATGTTTTGTTTTCAACATTAGAAATGGTTTTTATTCTAAATTTGCCCAATTCTTCCACTTTTCAACAAATTTTATACCAAATCAACTTCTACAGCAAGAAATGAAGCTTTACTTCCATAGAAGTTGTTGAGTTATTTAGAATTTATCTGTAGATGAACTCAATAAATCTGAGTTCATTCATGAGATTTTGTTATATTATTACATGGTAGATAGTGATTTTATTTCACTTTCAGACATAGTTTACAATATTTTTCATTGTTTCAGGCTCCATACGAAAACCCGCCACACGTGTATGCACTTGCAGACAATATGTTCCGAAATTTGACGATAGATAACGAAAGTCAATGTGTGATAATAAGGTGGGCTATAGATTTAACAATCATCAACTAATTTTTTCTCATAAAATATGATACCGTAGTTGAATTTTACTGTATGTTCTAATGTAGGCTTACTTATCTTATCATTTCAATCTTTCAAGTAGGAAGGAAATATCCACTTTTCCTTCTTTGTGTGACACTTTAAACAGTATTATTCTCAATCTTATTCTTTATCCTTGTTATTTGTGTCACCGGAAGGAAAGGATGTAGCAGGATTATAAGGAAACCAAAAAATGTGAATGATAAGATATTAAATGATTTGTTAGTTCTATCCAATCAATAATGAAATTTATAATTATGTTTAATCAAAACCATATAATTGAAGTGAATATCATAAAGCTCAGTTACACAAAAGCCTGTTAGATTTCAACTATGATTAAATTCCACGAGAACCAATTAGAGAAGCCTCATTTTCAAAAAAAGTCTTCTCTGATTGGTTCTCGTGGCATTTAAGCGTGATTAACATTCAACAGCTTTTGTGCAACCGAACCTATGAGTATAATAAATATAGAATTAGATTATAATATCAATATATATAATTTTGCAGTAAAATGCTGATCTAATGATAATCATGATTACATATTTTTTTTATAGTTGAAATGAAATGAAAAAATTCTTTATTAGGCGGAGTTAGGACTTTTAAGTCCTTATAGTTAAGAACTCATAGTTATTGTATTTAAAAATATCATGTCATAAACTCATTATGCATATTTCAATTAACGTATGAAATTTCAAATTGAGTTGTTGAACCACAGCATGTAAGTAATACAGAATTCCATGGATTAATTATAGTGAGGTTTAGCAATCAAATTTCCTTTTGTAATCTATATTGTACGATGTGTATGTTAAGCTATTGTACTTTGAGAATGATATGTGATAGGCTAACTCACAATATTAATAATTTTTAGAGTTTTTGTTTGATTTTTACAATAAAAATCGTGAACATTGGTTGTTTTTAATGCTCAAAACTACATTTTCATGTAAATTATCAGTCTTTTATAGTCATATATTGATTAATAATATTATCATAGTAAGGCCTAGTTTCTAGGACACTCATTAAAATATAATGAAACCTTATTTCTATAGGTTTTATTGTCTATCATATTTAATAAGTCTCCTATAAACCGTGCCTTACACAGTTTCAATCCCACATGAAAAACTTTAATTTGGTCACTATTGAATACTTGAATTACGACATAGCAGTCTGATTTTCGAAAAAAGCTTCTCTGATTGGTTCTCGTGGCATTTAAGCGTGATTAACATTCAACAGGCTTTTGTGCAACCGGACCTATGAGTATAATAAAAAATATAGAATGAGAGTATAATTTCACTATATATAATTTTGCAGTAAAATGCTGATCTAATGATAATCATGATTACATATTTTTATGGTTCTTGAATTTAAAAATATCATGTCATAAACTCATTATAGTCCAGTCAAGGAAAGGTTATAGAGGGAAAAGTTAGGAAGACAATTTTTGACCCCACAGTTCTGTTTAGGGTAGTAAGGAGATAAACATATCAAAAGTCCCCACCCCTACCCACTGGGCTAAGGGGGTGAGGGTGGTTTAAAGGTACCATTTCTTGGTTTCTCGCATAAAACTCAAAAACTATGTATCCTAAGGACTTGACTGTCAACAAAATAATATAACAAAATAATTAGAGCTTGCATAATTCCCTACAATATTCATTCTACAACTTTTCTCATATCTTCTCTAGTTTTCGAGATATCCGCTCTTGAAGGTGTGAAATTTTTGAAAAAACACGTTTGCCACCAATTTTTTTTCTATTTTTGCTCTTATAACTTTTTAAAAATCGACGGAAAAATTCCATGCTGATTTTAAGCTTATAAAGCATTAAATTCTCTTCAATTTGATGTATAATTTTACACATATTTACGAATTTTCCTACACCTTTTGCCGCAGCTGTAGTGTTTAGTGGGAAATCTCCATTTTTGCAACAAAAGACCAATTGACAAAGGAATTTGGAGGGAATGTTTTAAACAAAATTTTTGACTTTGCAGCTTTGTTGAGACTAGTTAGGAGGAGACATCAAAAGTCCCCATTTCTAACTCATGTTCTAAGCAGATGAGGGTGGTTTAAAAGTTGTATTTTTCAGCGTTTTGCTTCGACGCTCATATCTTGAGAACAATTCGTTTAATCGACATAACTATCCGTTCAAAAATAAAGCTTGATAAATTCTCTACACTTTTTGTCCAGTAGAATTTTGTGATATTCTCAACAGTTCCCGAGATATTTTCTCTTGAAGGTGTGTAATTGTTAAAACAGCAGGTTTCCATCCAATGTTTTGCTCTTTCAGGGCTTATGACTCTCCAACAATGCATCATAAAAACTGATGCTTATCGTAGGTTTGTAGAGCATTGAATTCTTGTATTATGTCACCATTTCAAGTTCTCCTTTCATTGTTATAGCAGCTTCAATGTTGGGGATGAAATATTCTTTCCTGAAAAAATTATTGATCGTTTGACAATGACATTTGAAGGGGGTGTCTGTGACTCAATTTTTGACTTTGAAGCTTAATTTGCACTAGTTGGTAGGTGAACATAGCAAAATTGCGCATCTGTATCCCCTCTGTTGAAGGTGTGGAACCGCTGAGTTGACACTTGTTGCAGCAATGAATATTTCACCCCCTACATTGAAGCTGCTATAACAATGAAAGGAAAAACTTGGAATAGTTAAATAATACATAATTTCAAAGAGAATTGAACGCTCTACAAACCTACGATAAGCATAAGTTTTTATGATGCATTGTTGGAGATTTATAAGCCCTGAAAGAGCTAAACATTGGATGAAAACCTGCTGTTTTAACAATTACACACCTTCAAGGGTGAATATCTTAGTAACTGTTGAGAATATCACAAAATTCTACTGAACAAAAAGTGTAGAGAATTTACCAAGCTTTATTTTTTAATAGATAGTTATGTCGATTAAACGAATTGTTCTCAAGATATGATCGTCGAAGCAAAACGCTGAAAAATACAACTTTTAAACCACCCTCATCTGCTTAGAACATGAGTTAGAAATGGGGACTTTTGAATACTTGAATTACGACATAGCAGTCTGATTTTATAAATAAAAGCTATTAGCTTCTACTCACATTTGAAGAGCGCTTTCGGACACTAGGCCTTTCCTCAACAGAGCCTAGTGTTCTAAAGCGCTCCACAAATGTGAGAAGAAGCTAATAGATTTTATTTATAAAAATCAGACTGTTATGTCGTAATTTAAGTATGCAAAAGTGATTATTAACAAGCAGTTCGTAATGGAAAGAAATATTGAAGAGTTTAATTTGGCCTTAATACTTGATTGTTGCGTTTCAGTGGAGAATCCGGAGCTGGAAAAACAGTTGCTGCCAAATACATCATGTCGTATATTGCGACAGTATCAGGAGGTGGTCAGAGAGTTCAGAAAATCAAGGACGTAATCCTCGAGTCGAACCCTCTACTTGAGGCATTTGGAAATGCAAAAACTCTCCGAAATAATAATTCCAGTAGATTTGTGAGTAGGCCTACTCTTTAATAAAGATTCTTCGTAGATAAGTTTTTACAGGTTTTCTATTCAATTTCTATTTATATAAGTAAATATAATTCCAGTTGATTTCTAAGTAATTTAATAGAGTTTCTTCGTAGAATAAGTTTCTACAGGTTTTCTATGTATCTTTGTTTCCATGTATCTGACTGTTAATATTGCATTAACATTCCATCGAATACATGAGATACATGGAAAACCTGTAGTGGATATCCAAAATATCCAACTTGTAGTGGAATATCCAATTTCTTGATCTGGACCTGGATCTGGGTAGATCGTGTAATAAATTTTCAAACAGACCACACACACATGTTCTTAATCACGATGGCAGTGCCCTGAGAAGGAGTATTACACGAGTACCTTCATTAAAAAAGTCAGTAATCTGGTACTGACTTATCAATCAACCACTCAAACATGAAAGACTCGAAGACATCAACTGGGCGCACCCACACTGTTCATGGCAGGTAATTGGACATCTTCAGTGCCAGCACAGGGAAACAGTCCCTCACCTTTTACAATCTACAACATGGCACTCCAAATTTCTGTACCTCAGAGCTAGAGGAGCGTAAGTCTCCATTTTTTGACAAAATTATGTTTTTAGTGGGTCGTGTTCAGTTTTTCGAACTTTATAGATTTAAGATAACGTAAGTCATCTACAGTTGATTGTTTTTAAGATAGCCAGAGCTGAAAGAGCGTAAGTCCAGTAAGCATTAAGATTGTGCATTCAATAATTTTGAAACTTTAAACTAGAACCTGCATTTTAAATTTTTATGCATTTTAAACTTCTTTTTTCACATCCAATGTTCGTTCTATAGACTTCAAATTCATAGCAACTTGTAGCGCTGTTCTTGATGAATAATGTTGATGCTTAAACTTCTTTTATAGACACAATAATAGCCGCTGGTATGTGTACCTTTAAAGCACGGTTTTACGCCTGCTATGCTCGGGCAGCTAGTGAATAGTACAGCTGGAGCGATCTAGCGGAATTAGTTTGTCCCTAGAGCTAAGCGCTCGACGTTAAAACCGAAACAACGTGAGTCCAATAATTCACAAGTAAGTGTAATGCTGATTCGACTTACGCTCTTTTAGCCTCGGCTGGGAGTGTAATACTTTTAGGCTCTCCTGTAAAATCAGCCGTTTGTGACTTATGCCCTTCTAACTCTGAGGTACAGATTCGTCCTCTTCCGAGTGTTGTAAAAGTACACTTGCTACCTCCACTGTAGCGTTGAAATTTTGCCAATAGCAATGAAGCAAGCCATGATGTAGTGTCTACACGCTGTGTGGATGCCCAATCTGCGGAAGATAGGCTGGCAATGTGTATCATACCTGTTATGATTCGAAGTGCTTCCTTTTGGAGCAATAGTGTCTCTGTTATGTGGCGAATAGACTCATATCAGGATTCTATACAGGATACGGCACAAGAAGTGCTCAATTCTTAGCAGACCTCTCAATTTCCTTTTAAGGGATTGGACGTTTATTTTTTCAAACTCCGCCGTTCCATGTTGATAAAACTCAATATTAAACTGTAATTTGCATCTTCTAGCTTATATTATAATTGCATTTCATCTTCATATCGTTCGATAATTATTTTAAAGTTCATAGTTTTACAAATTCACTGAGCTACCCATAGTGTTAGTTATCATAATCTTGAATTTACGCAATCATGTATTTTCTTGTAAATGAATAAATAAATCGAATCTAATGTTACGTTCTAAAGCATTGTCCAAAGTTTGTATGTATTCAATTCTGTTGTGGAGAAATTCCATAAAATATTTTTACGCCATCTATCCAGTTAACTCGGTTAACCGGTTAACCGGTTATGGATGTGAAAGGACGAATTAAGGAATCGTACATTCAGTATATACATCTGTTTATACAGTATAAAACTGAAATTCATATAAAATATGTGAAGCACCCTTGATAATAATTCATCTGCTATGATATAGGTTTTCAAAAAAATTCATTAAATTATTATCTCAAGTCAAGTATTTAAAAAAATACAACATAGCTTTTTTAAATGTATTCTACCGTCACATTTCATCAAGTGTTATGCCATTTCATGCTAATTTTGATGTGAAAGGGTAATTGATTTTATAAATATTGTTAATTTATTCTTCCATTGCTAACTTTGGTGTTAACAACTCATTTCAATAAGGACCAATTTATTTTACTTTACATTTATTCCTTCCTGAGATGATACCATTTTATTTTTCAGGGGAAATATGTGGAAATGCAATTTGGTGCTGGTGGTCAACCTGAAGGTGGAAAAGTCTCAAATTTTCTCCTGGAAAAGTCAAGAGTTGTATTGCAGAATAGTGGTGAACGTTCTTTCCACATATTCTATCAATTATGCTGTGGTGCTGATGAAAAAACCAAAAGTAAGTAATTGAAAACTAAAGTAATAAGTGTTAATATAGTAGGTATTATATTTTTAATTTGCGATTTGGAGAAAACTAATAATTTAACAACTATAATTAAAATTCAAAAACAATTATAAAGGGTTGTGCAGAGGAAACGCATGTTTTTCGAACAGCCAGTACTCGTCAACGGGAGAGGGTATTGCCCTGGAACGAATGTTGGCGGACCACCCATACTATGCCATTTCAGTTGCTATGAGCGTGTGAACGTACAACATCGTGTGTTCGCTGTTAAGCAGTTTTTTTAGAAACAATCAATCTGTAGTCACAGTGCAACGCTTTTCCGTCAATATTTTAGAGTTGGGCGTCGAGGTGCAATGCCCGATCGAAATACTGTAATCCGATGGGCTGCAGCGTTTAGGAGTACTAGTTCTGTGATGAAAAAGAAACCACATGGTCTTTCCCGTTCAGTTCGTACTCCTGAAAATGAAGAGCGAGTCGATCGTCTGGGACTAGTAACAACTGCCGTTCTGACTCGGTCTACACTTTCCGGGGAACGGGGAAGACTAGGTGGTTTCTTTTTCATCACAGAACTAGTACTCCTAAACGCTGCAACCCATCGGAGTACAGTATTTCGATTGGGACCCGCGACCCTCAACTCTAAAATATTGACGAAAAAGCGTTGCACTGAGACTACAGATTCATTGTTTCTAAAAAAAATGCCTAACAGCGAACACACGATGTTATACGTTCCAACGCTCATAGCAACTGAAATGGCATAGTTTGGGTCGTCTGCCAACATTCGTTCCAGGGCAATACCCTCTCCCGTTGACGAGTACTGGCTGTTCGAAAAACATGCGTTTCCTCTGCACAACTCTGTATATTATATTACAATTAGTTATCATTCTGAGTTATGGTATTTGATTGCCATCTAAGTATGGTAATGCTAATTTAACAATCAATAAAATGGTATCTGGTACTTATTATGTACACCTAAAATATCGTATTATCTAGTTATTTTGGTGCTTACAATATGAACTCAAATTCTATTCTCCTGTTTTCTCTGGGAAGGTTATCAATCTCAATTTTTCAATATTGTGAATGATTTTGTAAACAATTTCTTGTAGACGTGTCTACAATCATTGTTACTTTGTTACCAATTGATTCCTCAATTTATTTCAGTTCTAATATATGTTGTTTTATGATTTTGTATTGCAGAAGAACTGGGCTTAGCTCATATGAACTATTACAGTTACCTAAAAGGAGGTGGGAGTCATGTAGTTGAAGGAACCAATGATTCTAACGAATTTAAGGAGACTTTGAAAGGTATGAATCTCATCATTCAATATTTTTCCTTTCAATTTCATGGTCTATATTTTATGTATTGGTTTGGCTATTCTTTTGTCTTCTCTTCTTGTGTTTACTGTTTCATGATACCTTTTGGGAATTGGAGATGAATATTACATTTTTTTTTTCATTTTATTGAATCAATTCAAATTTTTATTTTATTAAATTTTCCCTTCCATATTGTTCATGCCAAGTGATTTTTGTTGCAATTTTCTTAGCATAATTAGGAATAAGCTTATCACAGGATCGATTATCATAGTTATGTTGTGAAGAAATGATTTGCAAAGCTATCATTTGAAAATATATAAAATTTCAGATTCTGTATAAAATCTCCTTTATTATTTGAAGTAATGATTCAATAGCTAGTAGCCTTATTTCTATTAAATTTTTACAATATTCATTGAAGTTTGACAAGCTGCCGCGTTATTATTATTTCTTAATGAAAGAATTCTGCAGTGTCTCTGTGGACTTGATTATTTGAACAGTGCCTAATTCTGTTGATTGTTTTCAGCTATGAATGTGATGGGCTTGACCAAGCCAGAACAAACGTCCATATTCCAAGTGGTCTCAGCCGTTCTCCACATTGGAAACATCACGTTTATTGAGAAAGGAAATTACGCATGCATTCAGGACAATGCTTGTGAGTAGAGCAGTACTGCTCGTTGAATAAATATAACTACTATTCAAATAAATATATAAATATTTGATTAATTTATTCAACTATTCACTTGTAAGTGTTATTTAACTATTACGAAAAATGTTATGTCAATGCAATGATGAAAAGTAATTAAACTCTAGTTTATAAAAGTAAATTAAGTAGTTATGAAAATGATGTGGTATGAATCATTACAGAGAACAGCTTTGCCTATAGTGAGGTCCACGTTATAATGGCAGTGGATAAAGATAGAAGAATAGCGATGCCGATTCTCTGCATTAATCAATTATATTTCTACACTGTAAAAAACATAATTGGCATCGTTGTGGACCTAGAAAAGGATAGTACCACCGGCTTTGTCGAATAATAGACAAGGATAGCAAAACCAAAGTTGATCAAATACTGTCATTATAACGTTGACCTCACTATATTTATTTATCGTATTTATTTATTTATTCAACAATGATAAAACACATACTCATGAAATGATTGGAAGTGGAAAACAGGCTTTTAGCCCTTACTATTCCATTCCCGAATTTTGATAACAAAATTAGTCTATCGCTGTTCAAATCTGTTGTTTCTATATCAAATTATTATTTAGTAATTATTATCTTTAGTACGTCTTTATAATTAGTTCTTAATAATGTCCAGTACTTTACTGATTATGAAAATTTTAAACTGGATTACAGTAATGACAATAATAACGATGAACTTCCTTACATTTTTTTCATTATATTCTTCTGATTATATATTTGATTCGTGTATTATGAAATGTAAATAAATTACACAGATAACATAGTATTTAATTGATGTATTCTGCTACTGAATTTTTTCATGAATAAGACATTATTAGGGAATGCGAACACAGAGAACGGTCAGGCGTTCCGAGTTCTAGCGGTCGTAGGGCCATATATGCTAACACAGCGTTTAACGCTAAACCACGTTTACTTGTGGATATGGTTTCATTTATCGTGATGTGTTTCATACGGGTTTTAAACGAACAACTGAGATTTCTCCGTTTAAACCGAGTATCTGCATACGGGCCTTAGATAATGATAAGATTATTTAAATCAGTATCCTCTTAAGATTGCTTTGAACGCTGATTTCTGATCGCTCTTTGTACACACCCTAAGATAGGATAATTTGATGCAGAGCAGTCTGTTATGTTATGAGTATTTCAATTACGATGCATGCCAACTCCAAAGTACTCTTTACATTCCACTTGTACAAATTCAAATGTATTTGTATAAATGCTCACGACTATTGAGAATGAATTGAATTGAACTTGAAATACAGTTTGTCAATATTGCAGTTGAATCCAATGAATTGAAATTCCGTTTTAAATTTTATTTCAAGTGGTGAACCGGCGTAACCTAGTAATATAGAGCTGAAGAGGTTTACCCTCTTCATGTTAAAAGTAATATCTCTCGGACTTTTATGGCACCTGCTCTAGAACATGGGTTTCCCATAGTTGTTGAGTAAGTTATGATTAAATAAAATTATATTTAATTTTAGAGAATTCAAAGTCACTTGTTCCGTTAAAATTCATAGGTGAATACGTCACTTGTGACCTTTTTAGAAAGGGGACTCAAGGAAGTGAACTAATAATAATAATAATATCGTGTGACCTGGCTGGCTCAGGTCTGGTGTCAGAGTTTACAGGTCGCAACTGATCAATTTCAGGGCCTCTGACATGACCTAACGACTGTTTTTTAGGCAGCCGGGACCGACACTTAACGTGTCCATCCGAAACACGAAGTGAACTAATTTGTGTTTTAATAAGTTCTATGTGTATGTTTATGGGAGTCTGCAATCTTTATCATTCTAATTTTCATTTTATTTCATTTTAAATTCTCTTTCATTCTCAATTCTATTTCAGCACTGGAATACCCCTCATTCCTGTTGGAAGTGAAAACGGAGCATTTAAAAAGCAAACTGCAAAGTAGAAGATTCGAAGGCAAGTGGGGTAAAACGGATGATAGCATAGAAGTAACGCTCACTAAAACTCAGGCCGAATACACTCGAGATGCTTTGGCCAAGGCTCTCTATGCCAGGCTATTCGATAAATTAGTTGATGTAAGTATAAATTTCTATTATTATTTTCCTCATTCAATGTATATCTGAAACGCCCTCTGCTTGTTTAGTTGATAAAATGTCAAATTAAGATTAACTACAAAACAAACTACATGTATTGTACTACAAAAGAAGTCGACTAAAAGAATAGTTTGAACTTCCTTATTCCGTTCATTTTATCATAAGCAGGTAACCAGTGCTCAACAAGGATCTAATTAAAAACTTGATCTACTGAAATCTTGAAGAATTGAAAATAGGCCTATAACCATCCTCGGTGAATTAAGAATCTTTATGAAAAATTTCAAGTTAATCAGACCAGTAGTTCAGTTCAGATGTGATGATGCGTCACTCTCGAATTTCCTATCCAGTACGTCTATATCAGTTCTTTCCTTTATAGATTAGATTTGTTATTATAACTTTTATTTAGTTAATTCTATTCTTATTTTGTTATTTGATAATTGAGTTGAAGCAAGATGCAGATATATGATGTATAAATTTCATAATTTGATCATTCACATCTATGAATATATTACACCCATATAAAAAACTCAATATGCTAAAGCTAAAATTGTATAGATGTTATAATAATTTATGTATTATTTTAACAAATAATATAAAAAAATATTGGCATAAACTGTTTAAATAGAAAGTAAACTGAATTGAGTTGATTGCCAAATTTCTACAACTTCCTACTTAATAATATCTACTTTGTCTCGCTAAATAAACGTATTTTTTGCTTTTATAGACGGTGAATATGGCGATGAAAACGAAACAGCAGGGCAACAATATTGGAATCTTGGACATCTATGGCTTTGAAATATTCCAGCAGAACGGATTCGAACAGTTCTGCATCAACTTTGTCAACGAGAAGCTGCAGCAGATCTTCATTCAGTTGACGCTCAAAGCTGAACAGGTACTCAACATTTTTCAAAAAATACTACTATTTTGAATTATATTGCAACAAATTGCCGGCACACGTTGAGAACTATCTCTAGTGTAGGAACAAATAGATGTGCTTCAACATATTACTGCAATTTGTTGTGATGAAAACGGATCTTAAACTGTATAAAAAAATTTATTTTTAAATCAATGCAAATTTGAAAACAGTCATTTTCAGTAAAGTAGAATTTTCAATTATTAGTTTAATGCTAGATTTTAAATTTACATTTTCTTCACCACTCTCGTCTAATTTGCCTTGCCCTTGCCTTATTAACAATGTCCTCTTCTTGCTATTGTTATCCTTAAACAAATCTCATCTTTACATGTAATTTATTATCCTGAAACTTACCTTAATATTCTCACGTTTTTTCCAAATAATCCTATTCATACTCAATCCTAGACCAAGAAAGCGGTGGGTTGACGATGTGGAGGAGGATTTGCGAAGACTGGGTGTAAGAAGATGGAGAAGAACAGCAGAATGGAGAGAGGGATAGAAGGATGTGATTGTGAAGGCTAAGACTCTACATGGGCTGTAGTGCCAATTATGATGATGATAAATCCTATTCATGATACATTGAAAACATACTTCAGCTATCTTTTTTATTATTTGTTCCTTTTTTCTGAGGGTGATGCTCACTTGAGTGTTAGTGCGTAGGTAATAAGACGGATGATTGGACCTACAACTTTAGCTATAGATATAAAGCTGGATTAAAAATAAACCCTCCACCAATTATGTAATATAATGGCTACCCGGCGCCTCCACCAAATATGTAAAGAAGAAGAGCGTGGTTAGACTCAAATGATATTGAGAGGAGTCGAATCTAAATTCAAGGCTTACAGACCTTATTACGCTATTCGACATCTTTTCTCAGAAGTCAATGAATCAGAATATTGTGTCAATGAAAATCAAAATACTGTTATACTTTGAGAAGATGAACTTTTCAACGATTATCAATCGCATGTAATATCATCGAATATGATTCATAATAATAAATTAAATTGATTTTTAACAAAAGTGAATAATTTGAAAGTAGAGTTATTTAAACTACGTTACGAGTGGCAATCATTATGTTTCAGAGGAAGCTAACATCAGACTCACTGACTGTAACTCATGTCGTGAATTGAAACGTTTAATCCTCAAGCTACAACATATTTATGTTTAGTCGGTATTAGTGGGCCTAATATATTAATATATCTCGTATCATCATAAAAATGTCTTCAAAACATAGTACTGTACTGCTAAATTTAATCTGCTCCCTACAATATTATAGACACTCACTACTTATTATCCAGTGAGTCATGCTAGGAATCTTCAATGTTTGGGCAGCGTAAGCTTCTTAATAGTAAAATGAGATTCATTGTAAAATTGGTCTCTTATAATACTTGAAATTGTAGTAGAAAAAAGGATCTTAAACACTTTAATAAATGAAACCCATCTTTACATAACATTTATATTATTCTATGTTACATCATAATTATAAATAATAAATTTTCAATAAGCCAACTATCAAGGATAATCTAACACAATGATGATCATAATAAACATTAAACATATTGTCTCAAGTTTCTAAACATACATTTTTACAGTCGATAAAAATAATACTTTATTGTTTTGTGCAAAATGTAAGTGAGATTGCATTTGAAGAATCTTCTTCATCCCAGCTTTAAATTTAACCTTGTTGTACTGTTGTATTAGAGTATTAACAACAAAAGACTAGAATAGTTGCTCTCTTAACTAAATTTTAACTAAGCTTTATTCACTCCACAATACTGTACTTATTCCAATAAGATTGGGATCAAGTTTCCGGAGTTATTCTTCATCAATTATTTTAATAGTTTTTCTCAGCCATGAACGTAGATTTATTATCATTTACATCGTGTTAACCTGATAATTTTCACATTCTTGGCTACACATTTATTATACAGTTTCACTCAATAATTAATTACAGGTATCCTGCAAAGAAGTTGAGTTACCTGTATCCATTATTACTTTATTTAATATATTTTTCAAATGGTTCTTTCAACATTGATTGACGTTAACTTGAAATCCATGGGCTTGAATTTAAATTATTGTTTCAAATAATCAATCATTCACTTTTAATTTTATAAAGGTAGATAACATTACTGAACTAAAAAATTATTCTAAATTATCTTAAATAAAAACTTTCCAAATTTTTAACAGGATATTCGGCTGATGAATTCATCTTGAATGATATTTTTTAAATAATTTCTAGTTTTTTTTTTTAATGTTTATTTTATCTAAATTCTTGTTACATGGGAGAAATTAAATTCCATTATCTACAAGGTGGGGCAGAGCCGACTGACGAGTTTGGAGGGGCACTGCTCAGCCTGTGGTGGGAGTAGGCAGGCTCGGTGGGCGTCATTGTACAGTCCCGGAGAATAGTTTTTAGTGTGCATCATGAATTGGACGGGAGAGCATCGCGGTTATGTTGTTCGCGCTTTTTACGAAAATCAACATTCGATTATCGCAGTTCAACCTGGCGTTTCGACGACATTTTAACATTCCTGTCCACAAACCCGTCCCATCTGTGAACTCTATCAGAGCGTGGGTTCGTCAACTCGAGAAAACTTGTAGTACACGACAAGAAAGAAGACATGGCGCACCAAGAACAGTGAGAACTCCCGAAAATATTGAAATTGTGAGAGCAGCAGTCGAGCAGTCGATCACCGAGGCGTTCTGCACGCAGGCATGCAATAGCTTTGGGGATGTCCAGCCGTTCAATTAGGAGGATTTTTCATGAACATTTGTTTTTTCATCCATATAAAATCATGATTGTGCAAAAATTAAATGCCGCCGATTTTTTGAACCGTAAAAATTGTTGCAAGGAAATGCTTCAACGCATCCCGGCAATGGCGACTCTTTTCTGCAGTGACGAGGCTCATTTTCATCTGTGTGGAGCTGTCAACAAACAAAACTTCCGGTACTGGGCAGCAAATAACCCTCGACAACTTCATGAAAGACCACTTAATTCACCAAAAGTGACAGTTTGGTGTGCCGTTTCTCAATTTGGAGTGATAGGACCATACTTCTTCGAATATGACAACATCACCGTCACTGTCACCTCCGAGCGTTATGTCACAATGTTACAAACGTTTCTGCAACCCAAATTGGAAGAACTTGCTGAGGAACAAGACTTGGGGGAAATATGGTTTCAGCAGGAAGGGGCTACAGCCCACACAGCGCGCATTTCAATGGATTTGTTGAGAGAAATGTTCCCAGGGCGACTTATCTCTCTGAGGGGGGACGTGAAGTGGCCGGCACGCTCACCCGATTTGAGTGTCTGTGACTTTTTCCTGTGGGGCTACCTCAAAGAAAAGGGTTTCAAACATCGCCCACACACTTTGGAAAAGCTTAAGGAGAAAATCAGGGAGGAGATTCAGGCCTTACCAGTGGCAATATGCCAAAATGCGTTTGAAAATTTCAAAAATAGGCTACATCAGTGTATAGCTGCTGATGGCCGCCATTTAACCGATATAATTTTCAAAAACTAACACTAATTGACGTTAACTTGAATCCATGGGCTTGAATTTAATAAATCAATCAAATAATCAATCATTCACTTTTAATTTTATAAAGGTAGATGATATTACTGAACTAAAAAATTATTCTAAATTATCTTGAATAAAACTTTCCAAATTTTTAACAGGATATTCGGCTGATGAATTCATCTTGAACGATATTTTTTAAATAATTCCTAGTTTTCTTTAAATGTTTACTTTATATAAATTCTTGTTACATGAGAGAAATTAAATTCAATTATCTATATTTTTGAACAGTTATTCGTCATTCTACTCTTCAATATAAAAATAAATTGTTAATTGATTCATTACTTGATTTTTGAGAAATGTATGAATTTAATTTATCTTGTTCTATCAAATAATATGATTCAGGAGGATTGGTTGAGTTCTAAATAAATTACATTTGAATCACGAATTCGATGCTTTCTCCTCAACTTAATAAAACGTTTTTTACCAGGTGCAACCTGAGAACTTTTACATTGATTTCTCACAGTTCACTCAAGCTTCCAATTAATTTAATCAAAAAATGTTTTTTCGTTTTTGTTCAATGGTGGATTCATTTTAGCTCAAAAATGTTATTTTTGTAGAACGTCCAAAACTGTGTAAAACTGTGTAGTAAAAATTCATCTTTTTAATATTTTTTAATTGGAAAATGAATATTCCAATATAATAAAATGTCTGTCTGCTTATAAATAATATACTCGACTATTATAAATCGCACCTTGAAGAAACTTTCTTCTTCTTCAAACACTTTTAAAATGACATTTTTAAATTAATTTTAATATATCCAGCCATTAAAAGTCCTTGATTTATTTTCATAATATCTGTTATACTAGGCGTTTAAATCTTCAGGCCCTGTAAGTTTCAAATTATTCTAAATACTGTATTCTTCCACAAATTAATTGCAATTATTAATAATTACCGTATTCAAAGTTATTAAAATACTAAATACCTATTTACACTGTTAACATACATTAATTCACTTTTTTAACTGGCCATACATCATAAACCAAACTTTTAACATGCAGAAACATAAAATAAAAGTAAATTATAATAGATTGAATTGTTCATCCTCCAAATTAAAACATACAACTGATGTTAAATCACAGAAATATTGAAAATGTTCCAAACATTCAATTACTCAAGTACAATCTTTACATTTGTATAAATATATTCTTTATGTTATAAACTTGAACAAAGTAACCAAACTGATAACAAACTAATGTAAATTGGATGAAATAATTGTTCTTCTAAAAATTGAACTGTAAATTTAAAAGTTCATTATTCATCCAACAGTGTTTCTAAAATAAACATACACAAATCTGTTCATCTTGAATTAATTCAACAGCAAGTCAACTTGTGGTTAATAAATGTCTAAAATCAGTCCGAGTTGCTGTGTAAAAGTTATTTACTACTTCAAAAACTGTTCAAAATACTATAGTTGGAAAAGCCCAAATCCGCACAAAATTTGCCAACTTATAATTATATAGATCATGATTTTACTTCACAGATAGTAACCCAACTTACTGGTTTTAGAAAAGATTGAGTCTATTATTATACAAATAGCTTGTAGACAGTTATGATGATCCTTAACTTTTATTAACTCTCTTTAAGCATAGCTTAAAGTATACAAACATAGCTCATAGCTCATAACTCTGAACTCTGTCCATACATTATTCCATGTTCAAAAACAGTCCTTACTCAGAGTAGCTTTTAGCTCACATTTTTACGGTTTAGCTAGAGTGTACTCTTACTAAGTCCATTCAAATATAGATAACAAGTTTTTACAATGATGTCATTACACATTGAAAGTATAAATAGGTGTATGCATAAATCCTTTAACTTGCTAATACAATTTTACAAATGTATACAGCTTATCTAGCTGTTACAAGTATTACAAATACTTCATTATTGAAGTACAACTTCATTAGCTAAATACAAGTACAACTTCAAGAAAAGCTACTTTGATCGTAGCCCACATTCAAAGTTTATAAATGCTGCATAGCTTCATCCACATAGTTTCAAAAATTGTCTAGCTTTGGTTTCAGTGCTTATCGTTAGAAAAACATCAAATCATTCAAAATCACTTTGTAGGTCCGTTTCCAACAAGGTTTATAGAATGTCTTCCGTTGGTCTTTGATTATAATGACAGCTATGTAATCGATAGCGAGCCACTTTTGGACGTGAATAATTTTTTTTTCTACAACAGCGCGTAAAGAAAGAATTTACACACTTAATTCTCCTCGTAAAACAGCTTATTTCTGAGGAGAATCTACTTTTTCGCTCGCTAACCATCCGCGCATGCGCAGTAGATTTACTTTACGCTCCCAAATCATTCGCGCATGCGCAGAAGAGTTTCTTTATGCTCCCTAATCAGCTGATTGTAAGCAGCTCGCCAAAAAGTCATCTTGAACTAAAAAGTCGGTAATTGTAACTCCGCCGATATAAGTAATTTAACAGGTTTGGGCAGTTGTAGAAAAAATGTTGTATGTAATTCGCGCGTAATGCTTCTTTATCGCTCTTGCAAACTGTTTTGCGCGAGCGATAAAGTCGCGCATTACGCTCTTAATACATAAATAGCTATTTTGTGCCAAAAAGTGTAATGAGTGTCCGCATTTTACTGGTATTACATTCATTACTTTTCGTATTCTAAATTAACTTTCCTTCCAATGCGAGTAGGAGGGATGCCTCTGAGATTTACTGAGTCACTGAAATATTCTCTGTCCGTAGTTGAATCATCTTCAATATTTATCACAGTTATAACCCGTGCTTCGCAATAAAAATTACATATTATAAAATTGTATTGGTTGTTTTCATTGAAGTTGAAAATTCGTAGCAAAAATATTGACTCATGGCAAGAGTCGAACCGATTCTGTTACTAGTGTAACAGAATCTTGCGCCATCAATGAACTGGGTGAATTGACGATCTGATAGGACTTTTCTCTCACGTAGGCTATGTTTGACAAATTAAATAAATTAGTTTTGAACTAGATAAGTAAATAAATTCGTTAATCAGTTCGGTATTTCAGATGTGTTGATGCGTCAAACAACATATATCCCTACATTTATTATAATAAATCCTAACTCATTTTCATATAGGCTATAGCAGGGATGTAAGCCTTCCATCAGTTTTCACAAATGTGTATAAGAGAAATGGTATCTATCAGATGTTTGTTTTTACAATTCACATTCTTTATTATTGTTATAAGAATAGTCCACATTGTGTTAGACATTTGTCGAATTATGTACTTCTACATTCGCGAGTTATGATGATGACTTTTATTGGGGAAAAAGTAAAAAATGATAGATTAAGGGAGCACACAACAAATATGGGGTATTCTGACTCCGTAGTGGTTCTGTATCAGTTACTTTATGGAACACGCTGTCTACCTTGTTAGAAACGGGTTCTATGGGGAATCACTTCATCTCAAGGAGGCTGAGAGTTTACGTTTGAATGACCGGTGGATAGGGCGTATTGAAATGCGGCGTCTCCCACACGAAACGGGCGATCTGTTGCTCGTAGTGGGGGGTGGACGCGAACGGCGGTTGCGGCGGGGCGGGGATCTGCTTGGGTAGGTCGCTGGATGTTACGGGGGGTTCGCGAGTCTCGCCGCTGTCTGTGGAGAGTCTGTCGACTGTCTGTGACTGTCTGTCAACGGTCTGTCCCGTGGCGAAGGCGGACTGAATGTCGTTGTCGGATCTGGATAGTATGCCGCCCTCGGCGTTGCTTGCTAGCAGGCTCAAAGTGACGAGCAGGGCCAGCATTGTTCGTGTCAGATTTGTGGAGGTGATTGTATGTTTAGGATCCATCTGTGAACAGACAAATGAAACATTCAATGAGATATTTTATTGATTCAATACTGCTTGATTATAATACAAGACAGAAACATGAAATGAAATATGGAGAATTTGTTACAACACAGAAATAACTCAGAAGAAACACAGAAAAGAAGGATAACATGGAAAATATGTTGGAACACAGCAAATAAAATATGGAGAATTTTAGTTGTTTTATATAGTGAAATAAAAAGTTGAAGATTTTTGACTACGATTCTAAAACTAGAAATAACTCATTATATGATAGTAAAACATCCTTGCACACTACAGTAAGTGAGCTTTCAAGTAAGACAATTATTGGGTTTAAATTGTTGTTGAAATTCCATAAATACTACCTTTTAAGTTTTAAAACATTCATTCTATTCTACCTAGATTTAGTGATGTTGGAGTTGGCTATTTATCAATAATTATAAATTAAATATATTGAAGATTGTCAAAAACCTCTATTCATTTTATATTATTGTGAATTCAGATTATAAAATTGTGATTGTGATTTTGATAAACTAATGTTTGAAAATGAAACATTCTCATTAAAAAAAAAAAAAAACTATTTCTTCAACTCATAATGGATTTTTCAATTGCTGTTGTAAATGATTGTGGAGATCCATTATATCATTCACAACTACAATTTTGTTAAATTCTATGCGATGAGGTGATCTTCACTATTCAATAATTTTTTCTGTAAATTCAGTTTGCTAGAAGCTGTTATACGACACGATCATCTGCCTTTCTAGACTCTAGAAAGCGTACAAGAAAGCTCCGATTAATATAGTAGTTACATTCATATATTTTCTTTGTCACAAAATATCTCCAATTTTTCAATGACATCTGGCAAGCCTGATCTCTCCGTAATGACATGTATGAAATAATTGTAATTCGTTTACAGTAAACCATTAGCGGCGCCTATTAATGTTGTGGTGTGGAGTATCAAGTTCAGGTTGCAATTGTTCGGCAATGCGAGCGAAATATTTTCTCCAGTACTTTCACTCGTTAGGAAGGGAGACCCGTCACAATGGGCCGGTTGGCGCTAAATTATGATGGCCGTGAGAAATAATGGAAGAAGGCAATTTGTCATGGAGCAGCGTCTCACAAAAGATGAATAAAAGAATTGAGATTTATTAGGCCGATGTTGGGATCTGGATTTCTCTGTGCGATATTAGAGTGAATGGATATGTATTATAAATACGTAATTAGTGTTCAATCTCAATGTACTCTCTATGCATCCAATATTGAACCCAAGAATGAAATGGACTGCTTCTACAGATCGTAAAATTTCGAATTATATGATAAGATAACGGGGCAGTGCAACTTAGTTTTAAAAGATTTATATATTGTAAACACAAAAATTTATAATGACTGGCTGACGGATATAGAATGACAAGATAATTGCATTAACAGAGGTTTAAATACTATTACCTATTGTTTACTCTACAGTTTCCTAAATCTATTGTCTTTACATATCTTACTATAAACAAAACATTCATGTCTTTCTTGTTCAATATTAGAATGAGCTGATAAAATATATGACATTTTAATGATGATTTCTACAACCATCTTCTATATTGTAGAACCATCATGTATTGCAAAACTTATAAATGAAAAAGTGCACTAATTTTCACCACCCTGGAAAATATATTATGTTTATTAATGATGACATTGATTAGAAATGAAACACCTCCATTATAAGGCAGATATCATGGGTCTAACTTCAAATTTAGAGCTTGTTACAGTATTCAAAAGTATGAAAATTCGACCAAGAATGACTATATTTGACTATTAACAGTATTCACCTAATTATTTTCATATTAAGTTAACTTCGACCCTTGAGAATGGCATAATTAGCTGAATTCGCTCCAATTCAACAAATAAAAAGTGTAGAAGGTGTTTCAATCAAAAAACTATTAACCCCAAGAAGTATAGCCTATTAATATAAAATACCTATTAATATAATCATATAATGTATATTTTGTAGACTCTACAATCATTCTTTGGAATGATATCAAAATTTGAATACTACTTGAGAAACACACATCATTCACGAATATATCCATCCCCTTTTCCACTGCCGTCTCGTGAGTCTTGTACAATAGCATGTAAATCGATTGTGTGATCATGTTGGCACTGGTCTCTCGATATTGATATCCGTCTGCTGCCAACATCCTATTTTGCTTTCATCGGCAGATGTCCGCCAAGAACAAACGGTTTCGGCGGCCAGCAAGCATTCCATTTCCATGCTAATATGCTCTGCTCTGCTCTGCATGCACTTTCTCCATTACAATCTGTCTTCGACATTTGCATGTTCGCTTGCCAGATGACCGAAATTGGCTATCACCAGTAGGCGATTTATTGAGGTGTGATCGGGACAGATTCACTACTCGTCGGTCGATGTGTAGAGTGTGTAGTTGTGGAGTATGTAGATGATTATTGTGAGCTGTAGGGGTGAAACTTTTGAAGAAGATGAAGCAAGAAATGATGGACCATAGATGTGATGTAGAAAAGTATCTATATATCATGTTTAGAGGATAGATTTTATGAAGTTGTGATCTATAATCAGCTGTGGACATCGTTGATCAACTCCCATTTGGCAACGTTGCATGTACTTTCATCGGACTATTTTCGTGCGGTTGACTATAGATATGGTTTTTTGAATTGAATTGAATTGGTTGAAGTAGAATACAGGTGGAATAGAGATTAGATGAGATGGCGACCCATAAGGATAGGAGAATCTTGATTGTATCAATTGAAGATTGTATTAATTATTTATTTCTACCAGGAGGAATGTCTTGCTGTATAAAATTTTATGTATTAATTTTTTTCTGTATAAATTTTGCGTAATTTAATTTTATTTTTTGTTTGTTGATTGTATTGAAAACAAAACACCTCTAATATTTAGTTTTTCAATCTTCTTTTGAAATTATTATGTAATTTTCAAGATTTATCGATACATCCATGCTCTTTACTAGATTCATTCTCAATCATTATCTTCAATATTCATTGTATTCTTTGAAAATGTGATAGCAAATCTTGATGCTTACATAGAATTGATGTGAAGAAAATCAATCGAGTTTGTCTATGAATGACTACATAAATCTCTTCACCATTGTGTCGTATTTAATTCCGATTATTACCTAATTTGTTTTTTTATTGTTCCAGGTAAGGCTCGCCAACTATTTTTCCAAAACTCAATCATTGTAAGTAAACTCAATTACTCTCAAGAACACGTTCTGTATTATGTAAGCAACTAAGGATTATTGAAGTAGATAATTAAATAATTAAATAAAAAATATAGTTCAATAATAGTAGATAAATAATTAATTATATAATTTGATTGTATGGTAAGAGATATTGTGGTATTTCTCCATAATTGAAAGAATAAGATGTTGATGTTGACAATGACAACATTGAATCTTGTCATTGTTTATGAAACAAATAGACATTGTCATTGACAATGAAACAAATTTCATTGTCATGAAATTGACAATGATGTTGACAACATCAACGTCTTTTTTTTCAATTAATTATATATTCTGCTCCATTTTCTCATCCATGATTGTACTTTTGTACCACTTTCTGTGTTCACGTTAGTCAGTCAATGAATTTATTGACGTGAACATTCAATGTAATTTTAACATAACATAAAATGACATTTTAATAACAATAAAATTTAGTTAATGGAATTGTTTTAAACATAACAAAGATTGACAAAGATCAAGGAAAAATAAGATTTTACATTGTAGAATAACAATCTATTTTCAAGACAATTGAGGCATTAAGTTGAGATAATAAAGGCACAAATGACTAGGCAATTAAACCCTTGAAACCTCTGCACCCCAAAAAACAAAGCCGCCCTCAAATACAGAAGCCTGCCGAAAACCAAATTGTTAGTACCCATTACTGACAGTGGGGGCTTGATGTGTTATGTGTAGTAACGCCTCGTTGCCTACTTGATGTGGAACGTTCCTTCTCTCCTCTCAACCCCCTCTAAGAACAATTCCACCCCTCCAGAATTGTCTCAGAATCCCCCCAGTGCCATTAAGTGCCCCATTCCCCCCTGCCGACCGTTTTAATGGCCCCGCTAGAAGCCTTTAATAAGAAACAAGTTGTTTATGTGTAGTGTAGACAGAGTGTGGTTGACTCAGACGACGAATAAAATGTTGGAAACAGTGACGAGAGACGATTACATTCAGATGTCATCTGCAGGCGAATGCATTCATCGTTGTTGAAAGACGGTTGTCAGCTTCAGAATGCGCCTGAATAGTTCATTTCAATGGTGGATAATTGAAGTTTTCCTATTCCAATTATTGCTCAGTGATGAGGGTAAGGTTTGGGGGGCTTTCAGTATCTACTTTCATGATATAAATAACAATATTTATTCCTTTTTAACTGTTTTGATATTCATTAAAATGTATTGAAGTTTTCAAATCCCATTAATTAACAAGATAGATAAATTGATAATTGTAAGTTTTTATTGTTTTATTGTTTCATCAACACAAGAAGAGGGAAACATAGATGTGGAGAAAGATAATAATAAATAATTGGGCTTTTCAGTCTTCTATTAAAATTTATTGAAGTTTTCAAATCCTATTAATTTACAATATAGATAAATAAATTGGACTTTTCAGTCTTCTATTATACACTTCTTGGTACTTCCAAGAATTTATTTATTTATTAGTTGATACAATCACAAATCATATGAATATGATCGGGATAGAACAACAGGCATAGCCCAAAAGTAATCTGTTCCCAAATTTTGATAAATAATAATAACAAGTCCAAAAAATTGGTTATGTCCTTATTGTGGGAAGTTAAAGTTCAATTTCTGTCCAGAAATATATATGAGCTAGAAATTTTGAATTTAGAATGATTAAAACACCAAATTATAGTCAAATATTACACTTAATATCACCGCACTTTGAATAAATTGAGTTATTTCAGAAAATTTTAAAGCCAAAAATACACACAACTTTCTTTCCACTTGTTAAGAAACAAGTTACTTCTCATTATATTATGGAAGACATGCAAGATTAATAATAGGCTCTGTGAACTTATATTGGATCAATTCACGTACGGTTCACACCAAAAGAAAGGCTAGAGGTTCTATATGTGCAGGTTTTATTGTGCTTGAAAAAATATGTCAAATTTGGTTGAAAATTTAATGAAAAAATTAAAATTAACTTGAATTGTACGTGGTACTGGTTCTTGGTTTTCTAACAGAACCCCTTAACTATCCTTCTTGTTTTTATATCATCATTGTAATCTAGTGTTCCAGAATCATTCTTACTAAATTCAAGAATATTTAAATTTGTAACTGCACTTGAATGAAAGGGATGATGTGGACTGATGTAAGAAACTGTGTATTTTATTTGATACAGTAGAAGAATGTCAAAAGATTGAATGGATAGAAGTTTCATCAGTGCCGAAATGAATCAGCCCAAGAATCATTTCATCAACAGAAGCCTTAAAAATTATTATTTTCACCTGTATCTCGCGGAAAAGATGAAAAGAAGGATTTGGAAAAGTTGATAACGAATAAATAAAATAAGGAAAAGTAAGATAAGACGAAGGGAATGGAAAGAAGAAGAAGAGGGAAACATAGATGTGGAGAAAGAACTTCCAAAAGCGCAAACTGCTTCTTAACGGGGTTTCACATAAACTTTCTTGAGCCCCTTCCCTTTTCCTCTATCCTATCCTGAATCTTACACTTTTTATGTTGTCAGCATTCCTTGCAAATAACACCAATACTTCCCATTCAAACAATGCTGACAGCTTGAAATGAATCTCACTATAGAACACTAGTAATGCCGGTAATAAGTTTTCGTCGGACGCACAACTCGGCAACACTGTTGGCTTCCCCCCCCCCTCCTCCACCCCGGAAAACGGACAAAATGATTTCCCAATTTATCTCTACTACCAACATAAACTACGGAGGGGAGGATTGAATAAACCCCCCTGCGGAATTCGGAATTACAAAACGGCCATCCCGTCCAAATACCCCTAGATTTGCATGATTTTAAAATAAATTCAGCGCCCACCGATATGCGCCTGTCAAGGAGTACAATAATTTATCCACTGGCTAACCCACGTTGCTCCAGTCTGAGCGGTAATGTAGTGCATAGTGCTCGGTAACCTTGAATGAGGTATCCTTGTGAAGATAGTAGTTATTAATGTGGGTAATATCTGTTTTCACCATCATCAATCATACTTATTTATTTAACATAACAATTACCGTTTTGGGCTAATTAATTACTTATTTAATCAATTATATTATGTAAATATAATATATTATGATATTTATTTATTATATATTTATGATTTGTGGATCATTAATGTTTCTATAGAAACTTGAATGAAATAATTGCTTATCTAATCATATACTTGTGATATGTGCATCACTGAAAGATTTAGTATAAACTTGAATAAAATGGAAAGAGAAAATTCATCTATGGATTTATCTGGATAAATTTTTCCAACAGTTTTAATTTGTGAAAAGGTGATTAAAATATAATTTCAATAATTATTAATAAACGAAAATCCAAATTAAATGTTGTATTTCATTTGAATATTCAAATACAGCATTCAATTTGGATTTTCTTTTAATAATAATTATTAATTCATTAGCATTTGAATGAGTAATATATCTCAGTAATTCCCATCTCTAAAATTTTAAATTGTGAATTTAAAAGATAATGAAAGGTCAAAACAATCTCAAAAACCTTTGAAATCTTCTTGAATATTGATGAATCTTTAAACATTTTGAGCCAAACAATTATTAGTTCATATTCATATGCAAATACAATTCAGGTAAAAACAACAGGCATTCGCCCAAAACTTCTTCAAGCCTTAATTTGGAAATCCCAATTAAGAATTCTAAAAATTTAAGTTTCCATTGATATCGCTTATAAAAGTAAGTTGTCAAGCATCATATAGTCCTACAAAACGTATTTTTCTTATCAGTATATTCGACTATCATCTCCTTCTATCTTTTCTGATATCTTCTCTCACTCAAGGTTTTCATTTCTCTTCATCCTTTCCCTGATTCTCCATTCTCCATTTTACCTTCTTCTTCTAGATCACTTCCCTTCTAGAACTAATTAACAATAATCAGAATCCTGCTATATAAGTAGAATAAATTAATAAATAAGTAAATCAAAATTTTTTAATCTCTCAAAATGAAAATATTTTTCTCGGTTTTCTTCCTACTCTGCTTTCTCTTTTTTCTCTCCTTTCTTCATTCCTATTCTAATTATCGATCTCTTCATTTGTATCGTATTTATGTTGATCCTCCTCTTTTCAGTTCTCGCCAATTGCCATTTTCATCCTTCTGCAGCTATTCAAGTTGATTTCCTTACACCTTCTCTTTTCCTTTTCCAACTTCTTAATCGAAAGCAGCTCGTTGCCTCAATCACATCATCTAACTCCGTCACCCCTTCCAACCACATCCGTTAATATAACTTGGCTGTCGTTTTATTAGCGTTGAAATAAGAAAGCGGCGACGCGGTGACTGTTTTCATCAACCGAGAAGTTTGCAAACTCCAACCAAGGAAATAAAAGATGCTTGTGATAAGCAAGAGTATAGGATTGGATGTGGGCGAAAATAGCACTGATATGGTTTCAATCTTCGTTCTCTCCTACTTTTCATTTACTTTTCCTAATCTGGCTTCTTTTGGATAACTCTATCCGGATTCCTAGCTTTTCCAATTTTCTTATTGTTTTTTATATTCTTTCATATTCCGCTTTTATCTTTAAAATTTAAAATGCGCTTCTTTGTTTCTTCTGTGTCTTCTTTTTTCTTGTTCAGTTGTACATTCTTCAACTTTTAATTCCTCATTTTTTTCCCGTCATCTACTTTTATTACTCTTCTTCTTCTCCAATTACTTTTATTCCTGTTTCGTTTCTCCTTCATCCTTCACTCTTGCTCTTGCTACTATTTCATTCTTTTATTCCTTATATACTCTAATTTCTTATTCGTTCTATTTTTTTCACGGTTTTACCTATCCCTTTCGAGTTTGCCTTTTCTTCTTTAATGTAGATTGTATTCAACCATATACTCTTTAATCAAGATTGTATTCATCAGAGTTTGTACTCTTCAATGTTTATGTTTATTTTTCTTGTTCCTATCTTATTTTTATCTTTTTCAATTTCTTATCATAATTCCGTTCTTTTCTATCTTAATCCTTCCTTCCTTATTCTTCGATTTGAATCAAATCAAACTAATCTCTTTCTGATACATCAAAACCCTTGATTTAACATTAATTCTTATTCTACTTTCATTCTATTAAAGTTTGTTACTTCTTTGATTATCTACTCCTTTGTACTAATTCTCTCTCTTTTCTCCCATTTTCACTTATGATTTTCCTTGTCCTTGCTACCTTCGTCATCCTTTTTCTCTCTTTTTGTTCCCTTTTCCTGCTACATTAATGGTTCTTCTCATTTTTCTCACTTCTTCTAACTATTTACCAGTTCATCTTTTCCCATTATTCCTATATATTTGTTTATCTATTCTTATTCCAACGTTACAGCACTAATTTCACTAAGAAAAATAACATTAGAAAGACAAACTTAAGCAAAAAATTTTATACAGTACAATATATCATGTCTTCCCACTTCATCTTCTCAATCTTCTTGCTTCTCGATCTTCTCCTGCTCTTCTCATTCCTCTTCATTCTCGTCTTTCTTCATCATCTCTTCTCCTTCACTTTCCTCGTACTCTTTCCTTACATTTTCTTTCTTTTCTCTTCCGTTCCAAAACTCCTCTTATTCGTCCTCTTATACGTCCTCTTCTCCTCCACCTCCTACCACTCCTCCTACCCCTCCTCCTCCTCCTCATCATCATCATCCTCCACCTTCCTCCTTCTCTTTCTCCTCCTCCTTCCTCCTTCTCTTCCTTCTTCCCATCCTTCTCCTTCTTCTCCTTCACCCCTTTCCACCCCCTCCTCGACCTCCTTATCTTTCTCCTTCACCTCCTCCTACCCCTCCTGCGCCCCCTCCTCGTCAACCTGATCCTCCTCCTCCATCATCTCCTCCTCTTCCTCCTCCTTCTCCTTCCACCTCCTACTCGCACTTCTTCCGTCTCCTCTGTTACCCAACTATCAGCAGAGGGCTTCCCGTGGTGTTCCTTATTACTCAGCAGCCTCAGCTCTCAGCTGTGCTCTGTGCCCAGCACCCGGCTCAGAGCTCAGCGCTCAGCAGGCGACCGAAATTCATTTCGCACTAATCTCTTTTGCTCTTATTTATTTGCTCGATTATGGTCGCTGTGTTCCATTTCACTCCCTGTTCACGGCGGCTCACGCCAAATTGCCAACTTTATTTATTACTGATTAAAAGAATCTTATCCCCCAAGTAGGTGCAAATTAATAAGTTTGAGCTCCAATCACAGATACGTCGTGTTGGCTCGATAGTTATCAAGACTACAGTATTAGTACCATCAGAAAGTTTAGAATGAAGAGTATAGAATATACAATTTATTATACAAGTTCTATTATTTATGGACTTGATACAGTTATCATAGTTGTACCTTCCTGATCATGAAGTGCGTTAAAATAATAACAATAAGGCCAGGTTTCACAAAAGCCTGATATATTTTAACCGTGATTAAATGTCAAGAAGAAGCCTTATTTTAAAAAGAGCCTTCTCTGATTGGTGCTCATGGTATGATTGAACTGTTTCTGCAACCGGTCGTGAGAATATTTCATTCCGATAAATTCAATTGAGGTAGTCTGGAACCAGATCGTTGTTCTTGTTTTTTTTTCGTTCATCTGGGTCTCTGTTATTGTGTTTTCGTTTGTTTATCTCTTGTACACGTCTGTTATCGAATCTGAGTGATTAGATCTCGCTAAGTTACCCACTGCGACAATCACTATTGGCATTTATTGAAATGATTTATTTCGGAATAATATTTAAGAAGCAGTAAAAAAAGGTTTGCTTCGATATCAGTAATTTGCCATCTCAAGAAGGATGACCAGACCTCAGGAAAATGGAAATGTCGCATAAGTATTAGGGTTCAGTCAGGTGGTCATCTGTGTGAGGGTTAAATTATTGTAAAATAAAGAATTATTTTGCTACCTACATCTAACCAGCTGATTGTTTAACCTTCTCCTTCTTCTTTGTCTCTCCCCAGTATGCCTTTAGAGCGTTGGGGTAGCCTCAGTCCATTTTCTCCATGATTCCCTATCCAACGCCATTCTCTTCATCTCTGGAACAGTCTTCCCTTTTCTCCTCAATCCGATGCTCATATGAATCCTTGGACGTCCTACTGCTCTCCTTCCTTGCACTATCATATTAACATAATGTTTTGTTTTGCAATCATCCCCCATTCGCTGAACATATCCATACCAGCCCAACTGCCTCATTTCTATCCTTTCACTGACATCTCTCATGCCCACTTCTTTGCTTATTCTAGTATTCCTTACTCTATCCCTTCTTGTCTTTCCAACAGTTTTTTTATGGCACTTCATTTCTGCTGTCCTTATCTTGTTTTCATGTTTAACCTAGACCTAGTATTATTGGGCATGGCATCCTACTATGGATGTGGTGATAAGCAAATGAACTCAGACCTTTAATTTCAAATCATTGAAATTAATTGGTCTCAAAACCATATAAAGTTAATCCTACAGCTTCGATAATCAAAGAAACCCAGATAAATAAACTCCTCTTTTATTCATTGAGGTGTAGCCCTGTTTTTTATGTGATTGTCACAATTTATCTGGAATTGATTGGAGTGAAGGGAACATTGTTAGGCTGAGTTAGGTGTGCAATTAGCAGCTGCAACCCGACCGGAATTGCAATGAGGTTCACATACTTTATTGCCACTGCCTCCTCGATCGCCGAACAGTGCTGCAATCTGGCGACATTGGTGCTAATTAGCGATGGGAATGCGGAAGTGAGCAGGACTGAGGGGATTGCGGAACTGTCCCGTCCGAATACACTCTTGACAGACACGTTTATTAATTCGATGCCGAGCCCCCTTCGAGCCTCCCTCGCGCAAATTGTTTGTCTGTGAAATAGAGCAATTTAAATGCATCGGTCCGTGCCGAATTGGTTTGGGGGAGTCAGCTGTATATACATACATACAGTAGGATCGGTTGAGGGGGTAGCTAGCTATATAGAGTACAACAGCCTATATTATTCTGTGTAGAGTAGGAGGCTAGACGTCGTAAAGTGAACTCATTCTGCAAATTTGAACCCAACACACGACCAGTGAAGCAATCGGATGTGTCTGTCACAGACAGACTGAGCCGCTGTACTGTTTTTAGACTCAACAAGAGTCTCCTGTCTCTGTACTCTCTCTAGACTGAACAAGGGTCGCTTGTCATTGTACCGTTTCTAGACTGCTGTGTGGTTTTTTGTGGTTGTGAGATTTTTGGAAACAGTGTAGCACTTAGCTCAATCTGAATCCCTACCAATCAGTAGTCATGTAGAGATAGAGAGAGAATGTATATAATTGGAGCAATTCCTAAACAAAGGGAGCTCTAAACGTAACTGAAAAGTCTGAACTAAGTCTTCGAAAGGTTCTAAATAAACAATTCTATCGTGATAGATTGGTCATTAGTTACGGTATTGTGAATTTGAGGTTTACCAAAACTAAATCCAATTGAACTAATAGGATGGTTAATCAATTCAATTGCTGTAGCTTATTGAAGAATAAAGAGCCACTTAATTGTTGTGTATGAGTAAAAAAGATTGCCACTTTATTAAATTGGATTTACATTGGCAAATTTTTCAAATGAGATGAAAATTACTCTCAATCAATTCTAAAGATTCCACTCATTAACTAGTGTATCACATCTCAACTGCAACAGTAGTTTTGCAAATATCGTTGTTGACCAATGAAATCATTTTAATTCAGTGGTAATTCCCTACTCAATTATCACTAATAGCTTGAAATTATACTATAAATACTCTGTAAATGTACTCGATAATACTAAAACCTTCATTTTATTCATGTGTAGGTTGTAGCATAGAATAAAACAATTATATCCGTTTTCTTCGGTTGTGGGTTGTAGATGTGTATAATAATCTATTTCATGATCCCGGTCTAGGTTACGTTAGGTTCAGATCTTTTGAACTTCAACTACTACTCTATTATTCACTTCGATCCAGTTTAAGAATGCAGAAATACATTGTACTACATTCGTGAACGATCCAGATTTAGAATACATTGCACCAGCATACTTGAGATAAAGTACCAAACTAAGCTCCATAAGTTGCAGCTCGTGCTGTGTGAATTATTATATCTGTTCACATCTATCTCATTATTATATCTCTGCTTGGCACGTGACCACTAAAAAGGCGGGATTATCGTTCCCGCCATAATTTTGGCGCGCGCGCGAGAAACGCGGCAAGGAAACTGTGTTTTATATAACCTCTAAATTATATAAGCTCAGTCATTGTGGTCAGCCGCTGGGTGGTGGCGGGGTTTGGAGGTAGAGCTTTGTTTTATTTTCCATTTACCTCGCGATAAGAGCTGAAGATAGAATCTGGTGCATAACTCTTTCAGCCAACAGTTTGAGGCAGCATTTTGTTTGCACTTCATGGTTTTCATATCTCAATAATATATTACGGTTATTTCATTTAACTCGCAACGACCCGGCTAACTTTAGGCGGTTACAGCTTTTCTATTGTTTGAGCAGGACTAAATCTGTCTGAGCTAAATATGGCGAGTCGTTACTTTCTTGCTGTTTGTTGGAAATTCTTATGAAAATCTCTCTGTTACTGTAGGAAACTGTAGTCTATCTTCAATAACTTGAGGTTTATTCTTTATAGAAATATCATTGATAACTATGAAACATGTAGATATTAGCATTGGATAATAATGATTTATTCAAATAGTGACCACGGTTGAAGATTATGGAAACATTTGTGTACTTGAAAGAGCCCAAACATTTCTTGCTTGGTGTGGAGGTCTGTGATGAAGATCTTACTGTAATTTCTTTACCTCAGGATGATGTCAAAATAAGTATTAGGCTTTTGCGTGTGTAATGAGAGGGATGATGATGAGATACGAATGAATCTTACAGTTCTTGAAAGATGATCCAATAAAGTATATAAAGATACTTGAGTTTATTTACAAAACATGTTGGGATAAAATATTTCAAAAAGGGTACTGCGTTTTTTATTTTTATTTTTATTCAAGTAGCCCTATACAGAAAAGAGATAAATCTAAAATTATATTTCTATTGTTCTTATAAGCTGTTGCATAGACTGAATAGCTCTTATAAGCTCTAATTTCTATAGCTTATAATATTCTATACTTATAATTTCTATAAGTATTATTTCTATTGCTCATAATTCTATACTTATAATTTCTATAGCTCTTATAAGTTGTTGCATAACTGAAAAATTTAGTTCTGTGGTTGTAGGTAGTTTTAAAAACAAGAGGTTTGAAAGGTTTGAAAATGTTGAAGATTACGGAACGCTTTTTATATATAATTGTAATAGATAAGTTAAATTTTAAAGTGCGATTAGAAATTTTTGAACTAGAATGGAACAAACAAAGATCGCCCTCAAGATAAAATTCAATTCTACAATTTAATCATTGGAACAACTAAAATTATTACAATTCCAAATACTTGATCAAGTCTTGGAGCTTAAAATTGATCATTAGTTGAATATTACTATGAATTACATTTGTTGAAAGTACAGAATAGTCCCTAAATCTCTTCCCTCGTTTTGCTCTGACAATAGTAAGCTAATAAGCATAGATTAATGATGGGGAAGAGAGGAGCTTCAGCAACCAAGGCAGAAGTTTATAAGTAGATCCGGATTATAAGTTATAAGAAGCAAGTTGGCAAAGTTGGCAGTCAGTCAGTCACTCAGTCAGCACCACCCTGCTGGGTTGGCACTTGGACTTGGACTTCGAATGCAGTACTTCTAATTAGTATGGCGAAAGTAGAGATGACACAACAAGAAGAAGAAGAAGAAGGAGAAAATGAATAAGAAGAAGGAGAAAATGAATAAGAAGAAGGATGAGAGAAACTGAAAAGCGGCTTATCGCTGGAGTTGTAATCCGTTTAGTAATTCCACTTTTGAATAATTATGCTCATAAAAGTGAGCAGACGCACTTGTCAGCTGAAATAGATTGCTTACTATTCCTTGATTCCTGCTAGAAGAGGATAATATATAGGACCAGGTCGGCAATTGACATACGAAGTTTAGTCAAAACTTATGAGGTGAATAAGGTTGCTGAATCAGTATTATTTTGTATGCGTAGAATGAAGAGTGTGAAACTTGTAATTGATGTGATGAAGAATGATTGAATTAAGGTAGAGTACCTACCCTACAGTTCTAACTCGGCAACAGTAATTCAAAAGTAAATTATGCTCTAAACTCACTCCATACTCAATAGTTTGTTAGATTGTATTTGATGAACAAGATTTCAGTTGTTCCAAAACCAATAGAATAGAATTAAAAACTTGTATTTTAGAATTGGATATCTCAACTTGTTTTACTTGTTTTGTTTCAAATTACAAATTTCATTCTCAGATTATTCCTTGAATCGCAGTCAACAAAATTATAAAATTGCAATTATTATTAAAACATAAACGTTTAGAGTAATTTCTTTAGAGTAAGTTATGCTTCGAATGTTATGAGCTTTTACCAACACTCGAAACTTTAATTTATTTTCTGCTGTTGGCCTTCAGCTATACTGATAGATTATAAACTTTCAGTTGGTTTAATCCACTGAATAGATTTTATTGTACAGAATATTTTTGGATTGGTGACAGTTTTCAATCATTTGGATAAAGATACTGCAGGTTGTGACTGCTGTAAGGTCATAGATCAAACTTACATCTTTGAAATGAATTTTGGTAGAAATACGAACTTGAGGCTGTGCAAAGGCTAAAAATAAACTTTCTACTCGTAATATATTTCAAAGTCTTTCGATTCGTATATTATCAAGCTATCAAAATGAAAAAGTTTTCTTAGGAAAACATTTTTTTCTGATCATTACTTTTGAGATATGAGCGCCTAAAGTTTAAATTTTTGGGACTGAAAATTTCAAATTCGGTAGGAGATAAATCCATGAGATTTATAGGATAGATTCTTCATGGTTAAAAAAATTTTTCTGAAAATATAAATTTTTAAGATAGTTTATTCAATTTACTAAAATTAACCAGAAATAACTTTCAGTTGAGTTATTTTTGATAAATTGAGTAACTTTTCAAAAATTGATATTTTCAGAAAATTTTTATTTTTACCAGATAAACAATACAATGAGGAATCCATCCTCTAAATCTCATGGATTTATATCTTACCGAATTTGAAATGTTCTTTCCCAAAAATTCAAACTTCAAGCGCTCATATCTCAAAACGTAATGATCGAGAAAAAAATGTTTTCCTGAGAAAACTTTTCCATTTTGATAGTTTGATGATATACAAATCGAAAAACATAGAAAAATATCACGAGTAGAAAGTTTATTTTTTGCCTTTGCACAGCCTTAATGTCACAACTAGCCGAAATCATAACAAACGTACCATTGCCACCTAAATTCACTGTAAATACCTGTAAATCTAGGTTGTAGTGCATGTACTCTACGGCTACTGCGTTAAATAAGCCAACTCAATACGTGAGATATTTCCTACTGATCTCCAGCCGTAACGTTTTATAAGCTATAATCCACAATCCAGAGGAAAAATCGACAAGATCAATCTATTAATCCGGAATCTAGCCTCTCCCTCGCACTATGAAAGGAATCTGTGACAAAGCCGGCGCGAAAAATGCACTCAATAAATATAAAACAAGAGAAAAATCGCAAAGCAATATCTCTGGAAGTCAATGGTTATCCCTTTCCTCCCCTTTTCAACCCCCCGCCCCCAATCCACTTCTCTCCCCCTCTCACCACTGATAACTACAAGCCATTACCCACCGACAGTCTATGGCTCTAGGTCTCTATGTTATGACGTGCGTCATTAGTTTTAACTGCTGTCGAAGGTTGTAACACTCTGTATAAGTATAGGTATACATTAAACCATGGACTATTACCAGAGTATACAGATATAAAGGAAGAGTGCTCGAGATCTATAGAGTATTTTGAAACTATAGGTATACAGAAAGAGCTTAGAGGAGTGTAAGTATTGAGAATAATGTAGGTTATACTGAAGCAGACTTGAACTCTTTCAGTTTATACTCTTGCAGCTGGTGTTGTACTGTGAAGCACATATTCCAAGCTTACATTCGGCTAATGGCTGTCAAACATGGTTCGCCATTAAAAAGCTGATGTTCTGGACAAATGGTCAGAGTGTTTGTGTTTCACGGGAGATTATTGTACGACAGGTGGAGTTGTAGTTATGCTGTAGTATGAAATTGGAATAGTTTGAGATTTTCGAGTTTAATAGGTGTGTAGAGGTTTATTCAATTAAAAGGTCCTGGTTGAATTGACGCTCTGAGCTTGGTGATTCAATACAGAACTAGAGATTCATATTTAACAATTTTACTCAGGACCAAAAAGTATAGGTAGATGTTGAGCAATCAATGATTAAAGATAAATGGAGTGAAATGTTAGTGAGTACTTTAGTAGATAAGTAAGGTAGTTACACTTTAAAAAGCGTATGTTTGGTACCACTAATGAAAAATTTAATATCTATAATGAGGTTTACGTTATAAGGAAATGATTGGACTACATGGTTGCCAATTCTCTTTTTTAACATATTTTTATAATACAGATAGCAGAGATTTAAGTGATCCCGGTATATCTGATATAATAATTGTTTATTCTTGTTAATAATAATCAAAAATATATATCTCTCTAAAATATATTTTATTCACCAAGAAAATATACCTTTTCATTATATTCAGATAACATACTCTAGTACAATAGTTCATTATATTTCTTCTTAGCGTACAATCAGCAGGACGGAGCTTCAAAAGGATAGAGCTATCTGCTTTGACAGACAAGTATAACACACCAATGAAGTATTGACTAACGCTAATGTGACAGTTGCAAGGATTTAATTAGATAGATAACAGATTTATTGGAACTTCTTTGATTTTCAACTCGATGGCCCCATTGTAGTGGAACTAAGAACTCATTGAATGAAGTATTGAAGTGGAATATTTGTATTGGTAATAATAAAGAGTAATGCGTAAATAGTATTGTGATTCCTGTCAAAATTTTATTAGATTAAAGATCGTAAAACTCAATCATCCCAAAATTTGAACCCAATAATCTTGATGAAGATTGAACATAAATCTGATAGGCCAGATGGAGATCGTAAGAAAGATTATTCAATTAATCGATACTTCTAAAAAGTACAGTTAAAACTGTGAATAGACCGAATGTATCAGAATGAATAGTATTACATTTGGAGACATGTCAGTTAGTGGAGACCAGAACAGCCATCAGCCCCCTACTACACACAAAGTTACAATCAGTTCAAAACGAGAAGGAACGATTACAGTGCTCAAGCTCTCAAGCTGCCTAATCCCTTAAGATATCCTTATCCTCTTAGCTCACTTAATCCAAGTGATATCAGCTCCTGAAAGGATTCTCTTCATTCCTTCATTTGTTATCAGATTCAATTCATTCCAGTGAACAAATTGGGACTGGTAGTTCTCGAAATGGTAGCCTAGAGTTAATCACTTTATCAATCTGTTCATTAGAAATGATAAATATTGTTATGAAATTAACGAACAATATCCTCAGAGATAAAATATAAGTCTTATATCTTCGTTCTGATAATAGTCATCCATATTTAAGAATGTTATACGAATGACTATTATATCACTCAATACACAAAAATTACTAATGGATAGCTTGTGATGAATTGAATTTTACTATTTATGAACATTGTGAAACTTCAAGATTTTTTTGTCATAATAAACATATTTTTTCTTAGTTATTTTGACTATTTCATTTATCAATAATATAGTACGTTGCATTATTTTATTCAGGTTATAAAGTGTTGTTATATGAAATGCGTTATTTTATATGAAGGTTTCGTTATATTCGATAACATCATTTTGTAATACACGTTGCAGAAACATCAATATCATATTTTGACAATTCACCAGCATATTCCAAGCTGGAATGATGACTTGAAAACCATCCATTGTAAATCAAAAAATGTTTATCATCCAATTGAAAGATGTGTGTATAATTTTTAATAATTTATGAAGTTATACATTGAAATACCGTATAGATGTTTTTCTTAAGGTGCGTACAGATGTACGCGCCTCCAACACGCTCCGCAATCGCTCCGATAATGAACGTTACGGGAGATGTTAGCTCTTCTCGCGTTTCACTCTTGCTCCCCGGTCGATCATCAATCGATCTGCTCGAGTGACGTTCGATTGCGGAGCAGAGCGAAAGTCTGTACGCACCTTTATACACTAGTAACTTGGGATATCACAAATAAACTACTAACAATGTTTCAATGAAAATACTATTCAAGAGTAATTAATTAGAATAGACTATTTTTTTTCAGATACTGTCTCCCCTAATAGAGTTCACCACCCATTATCAGACCAGGTCGTAGGCAATAAAATCATTTATGTGTTATCTGTGATCAGGTCTTCAGGACCCATTTAAAATCCTCTGAACCCTGGAAGAAAAACGGTTGAGATTATACAACACAATATTATGCAAATTTTGCTGCATTTCAACCTCCAAATTACAATACGAGGAACTCATAGAATAAATAGTTCCAGTTATGTTTCTGAACTTGGTGGAATCCACCACGTGATTATTAGAAATTCCTAGTCCTTAGCAAGGTGCAACACGTCAAATAAAGTCTCGATAAGCGGAGAAGGGTCACGACTATTCAGAAAACTAGTTCAGGAACTAGTTGAGAGTATCATACACGTGTGAAGTCCCACTCGAGACCTCTCCAAAAACTATTTTCGTCCATCCATTGTCAAATAACTCAGATCCGCTGACAATCAGACTTCGTTAAGAGCTGGAATAGTGTAGGAAGGCCTAGTGCTTTGTCAATGGCTTATGGGTCTCCATCATCATGAGGCAGTCTAGGATAGTGCTAATAAATAGGCTTATGCATCTGTGGATTTCAGCCAGTCATCATAAATAACATTCTTTCTCTGGCAAATTTGGTTGCATGTCGAGGAATTTGAATGATGAGGTTGATGATGAATACGATGTTGATGACGACTACGATTATAGAGATGGAGATAAAGACAAGGAAGAAGAAACGGAGAGAGGAAATCAACGAGAAGAGGCTGAGTGGAGATAGAGAAGTTGGATAAATAGGATGTGGTGAAAGAGAATAAGAAGAGAGAATGAGGAAGATACGTAATGACAATCAATTTTGAATTAGACGACGATGATTTCAGAGAAGAAAAACTATTTAATTTTTTGGGGTAATTGAGAAGTTGATATAGTCGTAATTATTGACATTAAATAAAAAGACTAAGAAATTGTCAAAAACCACAGATTTATTGATAGTTAGTAAGACCGGTTTCGGTTGTTATACCATTGTCAATCTCTGATAAACATGTTTATCTGTAAACATGTAAATCTGTGGTTTTTGACAATTAATTCGTCTTTTTATTTGATATTATTTAAAAATACTACTAAAGGAATATATGTAATAATCAACGAGAGCTTTTAAAAAATGATAGAATGACGATGATAAATGATTGACGGTGCTTGAAAATAGATGTAAAAGAAAAAATGAAGTGATTAAATGACAAATATATGAGAAAAACTGATAGGAAAGCAATAAAATATGTTGGTGGTGGTAATGCTACGAAATTAAAAAAAAACTGAAAAAAATTATCAGGAAATTGAGGTAAAGTATAATAATTGATGCTTTGAAATAAGATTTATTGAACAAAATGATGGAAAAATGAGAAATGAAGAGATTATCATTAGAATAGAGTAGATAATGATGATGAGGAGAAAAGGAAATGAAAATGGAAAAAATGAGACTGAGAAGAAAAATGAGTAGAAGTAGAAGAACAAGAACAACAGGAACAAAAAGATAAGGAAAAAAGAAGAAGATAATTCTAGTCAATGATGTCGATGATAGATTACATAGGTGGAGATTAAGTAGTTGTCTAGATTCGACTACTCATTTGAATTATACGGGTGTTTCTAGATACAGGTTGCACCTGTACTTCCATTTCTATTCTAGTATGCATTTATCCTTTCAGCCTTTCCACTCATTTATCTAGCCCTCCTATCTTGATTCGACATTTTGATAAACAGCTTTTAGCCTAACATTTTTCTTCACTAATCCTTTGCTCACTAATCTGTCAATTCTATTTCTATTTGTCACAGTCAACAAAGCATAATATCTTCAATCAGAAAGCCCATATTTCATTTTTAATAGAAAAGGTTTATTAATGAATGCCTCATTTCTCTGGAGTATGCAAGGTTAGGCAGAAATTCATCAGTGATCAATATTAGAAAGGAATTTGAAGAGATATAAATCTATTTTACTCGTATACGGTACGAATCTCCTATCGAGAAATTATCTTTTAACTGCCAGATTTGTTTATTGGTGTTATTAAGGAATACAATAAGGAATATATGATATATTTTTATATAATAAGGAATGCTGACAGTGTGAAGGTAACTGTACCTTCTCAGTTGCCAAGTATTGATTCAATTGCTTGGTGTGAAATTGTATGAATATACGTACTTGAATTCAAATGGATTATAATCATTAGACTAATGTTAGGAATATTATGCATTTGATTCATATTTTGCTTTTGAAGATTGGTCTCTTAGCAGTAATAAAAATATAGTAGTGACAGTAACGCTAGGTATAGCATAATTTAGTTATCAACCATGAATATAATAGATACAGTAACAATTTTTACTATCATAATTATGAACGATTCATTCAATTATAAATCGTAAAACTAAATTGAAGCTTGGTTTTTTCAAGAGTTCCAGTTTTGGTTTGAAAATATCTCTAATTATCGTCATCCCTCCCAACCCTCACGCACAAGCCTAGGTTTAATGTAGCATCAACTACAGTACAGAACCAAAAAACTTATGAGGAAAAGTAAGAGTTTTGCGGCTGATAAAAGTCTTGAAATTCTTTGAAGCGAAAGACCCCAGGCTGATGGGAAGATAAGTTCGATTACTCGGGAGCATCATAGCTATGGGCTAAGAGGATAGAGAAGCATTTTGCATCTCCTCTGCGAGTTTACAGCAGCAATAGCTCTCAGACAGGTTATTGAAGTTTAAAATTCGTTTCGCCCTTCGTCTGTAGTGGGAAATGGATTTAGGCAGCTATTTCCGCCCGTCGATCGCTTTTTTATTCATACACACTGAAGCCGTGATAGACGCTATTTACAGTGTATACCCCCGAGCAGACCTCAGTTCGAGTGAAAAATGTGAAACTCACACAAAACTACCCTCAAAAGAAGGATTGTGGTTGTAAATCAATCATAAAATTGTTGGTGGATCATGAATTAGCTCGAAAATCGGAGTGGCTTGAAGAGGAAAACTGGAAATTCACTCAAAATCAACCCATCAATCCTCTCTGCGGTTGTAAATTTGTAATCCTGCAATATTAGGAAGATAATGAAAATAATATTTCAATGATAATCTGGAATCTGAGTGATAAATTTGAAAAAAAATATACAAAACTCTCTCAATATATAATGAACTACTTATTACTCCAATAATGTAATATTACAGATAAATGGCTTAAAAACCATAATAAAATAATGTTTGATAAATGGTTTGGAAAATTCTTGCTATCATCATAACTACTGAAATTCGGTAATGAAAAAGCGGACTATGCATCAGCGATATCGTGAGTTGAAATCGGAAAATTGAACTAAATTTGTGAGAGATTCAGTGAAGGAGAGAGATATCATGGTAGTTGGAATAACGATATTGGATAATAAATACTTGAAATTGCTGCACCACGTTGTCTTTCAAATAAAGGAATGAATAGAAACTTTCATTAATGTCTAGTGGAATCTCACTTTAATTTGAAGAGTAGATTATAATAGAAGTTATATATTATGGTATACAGAGCTTTGTGTTTTATATGTTTTCTATGGTATTATATTATTAGAGTAATAACTAGTTCAGTAAAACACTTTTAGTGAAAGGGGTACTGTTAGAGTATCCCTTCAAACCACCAGAGACTAGAGCAGAAGAGCACATGAAGTAAAACGTGGAGTACCGTAGCGCAACTTGATAAATAGCAAGGAAATATGAGATTTATTGTTGGTCTCAGTAGAGGAGCGTGAGTTCATGCATTTGCACAAGCATATTGTGAGAAGGGGGGAGGGAGTGGGGGTCCCATGGCGAAGCAGTGACCCTTGCCTTGTAGAGTGGCAAACAAACAAACAAATTCGCTGTCGTGAAGTGTTTGTTGGTCTGGTATTATTCTATTCTGAACATTCAGAGAAATGTTTTCTAGTCAGTAAAATACTGACTTTATAAAATAATATTCGAGGGTGTTTCGTGTATTGTTTCATAGAGTACATTTATTTACTCTAGATTATTTGTCTCTGATTGTTTTCAATACTTCATGAACATGGTTTACAATACTCCCAGGTGTTTCTAAATATGTTGTTTTGTACAGTTTTTTCCATAAAATCATATGTATTTTGAGTCGTGTATAAAAAATGCAATGAGGGTTCTAAAAATATATACCTGGAAAAATTAACGTGCTGGGTCCGAAATCATATATTCTTGACAGAATTAGTAGTCGTGTAAAATTCTAATGTACTGAATGTCATTACATTCTTCCATACCTGAATTTCATTTGACTAAAAATCTCCTCACATCTTTGAAGATCCCTAATCCATATCTGGAGAATAACCCCACCATCTTCCATCTTTTCAATTAGTCGTAAAAAAGCTAGTGTATTGAATGTCATTACATGATATTATAATTACATAATATCATTACATTCTTTCATACTATATTATCACATCCTTGGATCTCCCTAGTCTACAATATTAAAAAATAGCCTCACCGCACATCTTCCATCCTCCAATCTAATCCGGTTGTAATAGAAAATCAAAAATCAAGATGTGTGGTGAGGTTATTTTCTAGATACGGATTTTTCCATTGAAATGACTAGATATTATCTACTATAATATCTAGTCATTTCAATAGAAAAATTCATATCTAATCCATATCTAGAAAATAACCTCACTGCACGTCTTCCGTTTCCCAATCTAATCCGGTTGCAATGCATCTCAAACAGAATGCAATAAGAGCATACAACCAGTAGGCCTACTGTTCGTGTTGTATAATGGACGGACCAATTGCCCGTGTGGTTGTCGGGTTGCAGGAGGGTAAAGAGGTAGTTTGATGAAGGAAATACCACCAATGCCTTCTAAATCCGCCGCTGCATCGGTCTCCAATAAATCCGAACCAGAACTAGTGAGAGTGAGAAAGAGAGATTAAGAGAGAGAGAGAGAGAGAGAGAGAGAGAGAGGGAGAGTGAAAGAGAATGGTGGAGTGTGAATGTGAGAGAGTGTGAGAGAGACGTAAAGCTGCGGTTTTGGCAATGCACAAACAGAAATTGGGCTCCTGTAGTTGTGACATGTACCACTCATATCGGGATTACACCCAGTTGGTTGCCTTTGACTTGTGCATGTTGTTGTATACACACCATAGTCAGATTTACTTCAAACTGTCAGTTTCTCTCATAACGCATCCCCAACTCTCCCCATTCAAGCAATGCTGACAATTTGAAGTGAATCTCTCAATCACTTGGAACAGTGTCAGCATTTCTTGTATGTCACACTATCACTTGCAATTCAACTAATGCTGACAGATTGAAGTGAATCTCTCTGTAATCGGTGTTAATCCGTGAGCTTTGACTGTGTTGTGTGTAGTGCTGCTGCTGCCATTGCAGGCTGCCTGATCATCATTGCCAATATCGTCAAATTTGTGTAATAGATCAATGCTTCCCTCTACGATTGCCTCCCTTTGATTTATAATTTATTTGATGTTTTGGTTTATAGTTTTATGGTATTAGAGTAGGCTCTCTCCCAGGCTTCTGGTAGGCTAAATACCAATAGATATTTGTGAGGCTACGTTATCATCCGCAGTGAAGCTGCATTTTCGCTTGTGCGAGAATGCCGTCGTCGACCACGACAAGGTGAGGATCTCAGATTGGGTGGATTTCAATTAGTCTATATAACCTAAAATACTAGTAGTTCTGTGAACAGTAGACCTCGCGCAGTTATAACGACGTCCCAATCCATAAGCACTTCCACACTGATACACTATTTATTTGATCAGATCATGCTTACACAAGATTTAATTATCATATAACGCTTTCCGGAATTTAGCGTGAGAAAGCCAGAAGAGATCTAGGCGCCCAGACAAGCTGTTCTAAGTTCTTTGCATCCTATTTAATAGTGAATAAAAATTGAATTCAATGAGGCATGCAATTTATAGTCTACACAGCTGTTAATTTTTCACCAAGTTACATTGAGATATTGAATTGCATGCTTCATGGCATGCAATTATAGTCAACTCGGCTGCTGATTTATGATGAATAATTCTATAGTCTGATTTTTACTCAAATATTGACGTATGAAGGAGGCTCCTTTTTCCTTTTATATTATCCTTGAAATGCAAAATTTCCAAAAATCTTGTATATACGTCGACGCGCAATTTAAAAAGGAACATACCTGTCAAATTTCATGAAAATCTATTACCGCGTTTCGCCGTAAATGCGCAACATATAAACATTTAAACATTAAGAGAAATGCCAAACCGTCGACTTGAATTTTAGACCTCACTTCGCTTGGTCAATTATGTTCAATTATATTTCAATGGGGGAGGTTGATTTTATACTTTTAAATGGCAATATGTTGCTATTCATTATTGCTATTCATAATGAATGATATTCATTCCTGCTCGCAGACGTAGAGTATTGAACTTTCAGCAAGCAGTATTTTTCTATCCAAATTCACAAATTAGTCTTGGTTTAGCATGTTCGAATTCTTGTCTGAAGCTATTGTTTGATAATTAGACTATTATGTACTTTATAATTATTAATTTATTACTCTAATATTGTTAAGCTGTATGATTTTTTCCTATAATTTGTTAATATCATGAATTGGATTGAATAAAACTCGAATTTGAATTTGCTGTTATTAGAAAGGTTTTGATTCTTGAATAATAAACACAAATTATTAAAAGTTATTTGATCAGATGTTTTAGCACACTTGAAATTTGGACAATATGAATGTCAACAATGATTGTCGTCGTCGACTTCGGAAGTTTACGCACAAACGAAAATGCACATTTAGACAGAGAGATAGATAGATAGATTTTATTTTACAATAATTTTTACTAGGCTTGTCGCCTATGGTAACATGGTTACAAAATTACAGTTTTACAAATCATCTTAAATGATAACATGATTTTATTACATTCTCGTAATAATAAGAGATATAATAATACATAGATAATAATTCTATATAACTCTAAAATAATTAATAAAAAATGTAAAATACATAATAATACATACAACCAACGAATATAAGATGCCATTAGGTATTATGATTTACAGGTATTAGTAGGTGTCAATCAAACGCTCCAATACTCCAGCAAAACGAGCAAAAAGAGATTGATTGATTGATTGAGTACTTTATTTAGAGAGAGAGAATGAATGATGTAATGAGAACATTTATATATAAAATTAGAACTATATAATGAGAACTATTATATAGAGAGAGAGAATGATGTAAATTTCTAGAGATGAACAGTGATCTTTATGAGAAAGAACAGACAGAAACTGTAATAATAATACTTTGCTTCATTTTTATAGACTGGTAATGAAATTATGAAAACTTTCCATACATTTAAAGTGTAAATATATTCTTGAATTTTTCATACATTTCTGCATTTTCTATATCATATAAATAGAGATATTATAATTTCGATGTAAGTGATGAAGAAAATATCATAGAAATGGATGAAACATTTTTGATTACTCATATATTTATTCATAAAATGCTTGAAAAATGTCATGCATTGGTATAATATTTCCTATGGCAGTATATCATAGTGTCATTATAAAAATATGAACTGTACATATTTAGTGAATTAAACTCGTGATCCATCTCTTTGTGCTATTTCATCAAGAACATCATCATTTCTCTTTTAATCTCTGAAAATTCCCTTCTTTCTCTCTTTGTCTAACTGCGGTTGATAACATAGCCTGCAACAAGGGAGACTCGTATTTCAACCTCCACTAGTAATTAATAATGCACATTGAATAGCTGATGAAACGGAATGCGAAATGCCTGGGTTCAAACAAAAATGTCCTTATCATTAATTAATAACTACCATTTTGATAACCCAAAGTGCTTGAAATTATTCAAACGTAATGGAATTAACATCGGATAGCACCTTTTAATAATAAACAAACTATTTGATTGATTGTGGTTTTAGGTGTATTTTTCTAAATTCCACCAGATAATTTCCTTGGTCATTAATTATTGATAACTAGCCTACTATACTGATAACTGAGTTATTCAAATTATTTAGATTCAATTGAATCAACTTTTTCCAAATGGTCAAACAGGTTGATTAATTAGTACATTAACTTATTCTCTTCCAAGTTATCTCCGGTGTTCAACTGAAATTAATTTATCAATCCACTAATATTCCGTTATAGTCGAATGTTTATTAGTTTGAATGCCTGAACTTTAATAATAAATAATCAAGCTCCGTAGTGCGTAGTCGATTGGTGATTATATTATTAGTGATGCACTGATAGTGTATCATATAGGATATGACGCACTTATTTTCATGTATACATATTATACCACGTCATTGTAATATTGGCTATTCAAGTTTTTAATTCAAGAATTCAAAGTCTCATTTGAAGCAGTTTGACCATCATCATCTTCTTCGTATAATATTAGATCTATTTAGATCAAATTTGTGATACGGAATGAAAAAATATAAGTTAAAAAGCCTCAAATTTCTGCTTCAAATTCACCTTTTCATTGAAATTTGGATGTCACTTACCATTTCAGCTTTAAATCTCTCTCAGATTACGTTAACGTTGCACAATCTCCTACTTAATAACAGTAGTACTCGTATCAATACAAAGTACCGTAGACTCCTAGGACCATTGACTAATTTCTTCACTTATCTGCTGTGGTAAACTCATGCAAGCTGATACTGGAACGAACTGTTCTGAAACTCCCCAGTTAGTATACAGCTAGGTCTCCAACCCAAAGGTTGATCGTCTTTTGTTTAATCGGTTTTCCGGTCATTAAAGAGTAATTCAGAATCGTAGACTTATTAATCGGTCATCTCCTTATTCTAATTCAGGTCCAGCGGTAATTGATGAATTCATAGTTCATTGTCACATCATTATTTGACATTCAATGTCATCTGTGACATTTCAATTTCAATGTTGTTGCTGTCATTTCAATTTCTATGTCATTGCTGACATTGTTACATATTTTTCTAACCTTGTGACTGAGAGTTTATGTTTTGTTCTCATAATTCCGGTCCCCTATTTTTGAAACCGAGATTTCGTTATTGTCTGCCAAAATTTGGTGCTTTATTATCTATCATTGCTGTTCCCTCATTTAAATCTACTGTTATTGTTTTGCTACATCATTTTGTCTCCTTGTTTCTCTAACTGAACTGGTGTTATTGTTAACTGAAGTTTGATTTTTAGTCATTTTCTAATATTGTTCTAGTGTTAGTAACGCCATTTCCTACGTTTTCTTCATGATCTGGTTCAGATATTGTTAACGGTAAATTAGTATTCAGTAATTTAATTATAATTTCTTATTTTTCGTCCAAGGAAGCTATTTATCAACTGGAGTTTAGTTTGATTTTTTCCAATTGATGTAGTGTTAGTATTATGTTTTTATTATGTTATTATTGTCTTTCCTACATTTTCTTCTTGATCTGGTATTATTGTTAGCGGTGAATTAGTATTCGGTAATTCAATTATAATTTTCAGATTTAGTTTCTTATTTTTTGTTCAAGGAAGCTGTCGCTCATCAAGGTCAACGTATTTTTGCCTTATGTGTATTCATCCGGTCTAGTTCGGAACTTACACATACCTAATGATAATAATGATGATGAGTGCATTCGAAAACACAAGTTTTCGAAAGCTTATCCTCCTCAGAGTTCATCATTTTCAGTACTCATTCCCAATTCATTTCATTCATGATGGTCTGACAGATCTGAACTTGTAATCAATTAAAAATTACGTAAATATTAATGTCAACTGGAAGTGGATATAATTTAATTTATAAAATACGGTATGATACACTAGGCTGCTTGACCCTTGACTATGCTAAGCTTGCTGCTTACTTACATTATATTTATTTATTTAGCGTATGGCAGATACACAACAAATATATAGCTCATGAGTCTCAAATGCCTAGATATACACTGTATATTTCCAAAATTCTTTGAGATGTTGTGTAGTTTTCGATCAGGAGAACATAAGTTTGTCTGACCGCCATCATTTATTACATTAATAAATTCTCACTTATATCAGGTTTTCAAATTTGTCAGTTAACCGTATTTGATGATATGAATTACTATTACAATTTCAAATAGTATGAAGATTTTAAAATCAACCCATGAAGAAATATTGGTGTTCGCATTCGTAATATGTGAACTTCAACAAATAAGTTAGTTTTTTCGTCTCTTTCATCATTATCAAAAATAGTTTGGTGTTATAGTTCAACATCCAAATAATAGCTTTGAATAGATAATGATCACCTGTAGTTTTAACAGTTTAAGTTTCACTGTTATTGTGCATCTTCAATTCTAGATGTATCAGATTTTTCCAAAATATTTCTGTTCTAAACTGCTATCTGATGTAAATGACTACTTGTAAAAGCAACAAACAAACTTTTATCTGATGGTAGCGGTCAATTTTGAATCATCATAAACTTCTATCATCATTGGATTGAATGGTAGGATATTGCATGTCTATTTTATTTGTGCAGTAACATTTTAGAAATTTCATTTCGGTTTGAATATTTTCGGATGGGGTTTATTATCTTCTTTATCAACACTTCTATCTTCATAATCGTGATCAACAGCAAATTCGTAATCATCATCGTCATAATCGTCGATGATCATAATATTGTTTCCTGTTTATGAAGTTTGGAGTTTGTGGTAACTGAATTTATGGACTGGAAGTTTAATAATAGACGATCTTGATAGATAATATTAAACTCTTCTCTCATTGAGTATTAATAAACAATAACCTTGGCCAGTTGAATGAACAACAGCTCAAATTTCAGTTCACTGATCAAAGGGTATCGATTGGTTCTATGAACTGAACTGAATTATAATTCTGGAGCATACTCTAACATATTTAATAGTGTCTACTCCTTTCTCTCTTAAGGCTACACTAATCCTTTCATGCTCCATCAATTAGAATTTGATCTGTCAATTGAAGCACGATTTGTAAATTGGAACAAAATTATCATTCAATATATTCAATATTATATCCCTTTCGAAGAAAGGAGAGTAAACAATTTTTGAAATAGTTTTTTATCTTACTTCCCCTTCAAAAATCCAAAGATGTTCCGCTCAAGATGTGTATCAGAAATAATTGCTATCAAGTTTTCAACCAACCTGAAACGAAACAAAAGAAGGTTTTGTTACTCAGCTGCTTTATTCTAGGTAGAAATTGTTCCACCAATTGTCTTTTTCTAGCTATTTTCAATGAAAGTTTAATCAAATGAAGAATATAACTTTTGTTTTTACTATTGTATCCAACTTATTATCTAGCATCCATTCTATATCTGTCACTTTTTGATCCAAACCCAGGATAAACAGTACTGAGATCTCTTCTCAGAACTCATGCATTTTCTCATTGTATTAATTCGAAGTATACTCTGGTAGTGAATTCTAAATTCCTAGTTTTTATATTTTTGAGTGGAGAATAATAATTGAACTCAGATTTTTTAAGTGAACAAAGACATAACCTTTTTTTTGGACGATGTTTAATTTATAAAAATTTGGAAGAACAGTTTTGGCTACACCTTCTGTTCTGTTTCCATCATAATTATATGATTTGTGAATATAATGTATTATACATATTATGTAGCTGTAATTAACGTTGGGTGGTAGGAGGAAGAGAGGACGTCCCAGGTCCCAGGTACTCGTATGATGAGCACATAATAAGATTGGGAGAGTAGAGAGGCTGTAGGCTGGCTGTGGATCGGGACAACTGGAGGCGGTGGTCCGAGGCTACTCCGACGCTGTGAGGCACAACAGGGCAGAGATAAACAATAATAATAAGAAATTATTTATTTTGGTTGCCATGGAAAAAATTGTAATGTGAAATTCTCAATTCAATATTATCATCAAAATTTTTATAGTTTTTGCTTTTTAAATGTGATTTTGTGTTTGAAAATAGTTTTCTTGATTTTAAAATTTATAAAATAGGAACTCAGGAAGTGAAAGTGCAAATTTTTACACCGAAAAGTGTCCTCGTGTTCCCAACTCCACGTGCTCGCCAACCCTCGAACCATTGTTCCTCCTTGGATCACTGCCCCAGTTGGTGCTGCCCCCTATCTGATGGCACTCCACTCACGCCTGGCGTCTGGCTGCCACCCTTTTGTCACTGGTCAGCGTCGGTTATTTCACCGTTAGACTTTTGACCATCATTGTTTCAACCTCTACCCCTCTTTGCCATAGCTGGTTCCTTTTGTACGTTTTGAGGCAGAAAGTTGCAAGTCGAAAACTGTCTTGGCCTGGCTTGTAGCTGTAGAAAACCAAGGCCTGATATGATTGTTACAAAATATATGAGTCTCAAATGCCTAGATATACACATTGTATATTTCCAAATTCTTTGAGATGTGTAGTTTTCGATCAGGAGAACATAAGTTTGTCTGACCGCCATCATATATTACATTAATAAATTCTCACTTATATCAGGTTTTCAAATTTGTCAGTTAACCGTGTTTGATGATATGAATTACTATTACAATTTCAAATAGTATGAAGATTTTAACATCAACCCATGAAGAAATAGTGTTGTTCGCATTCGTAATATGTGAACTTCAACAAATAAGTTAGTATTTTCGTCTCTTTCATCATTATCAGAATAGTTTGGTGTTATAGTTTATTGTTCAACATACAAATAGCTTCGAATAGATGATGATCACCTGCAGTTTTAACAGTTCAAGTTTCACTGTTAGTGTGCATCTTCAATTCTAGATGTATCAGATTTTTCCAAAATATTTCTGTTCTAAACTGCTATCTGATGTAAATGACCACTTGTAAAAGCAACAAACAAACTTTTATCTGATGGTAGCGGTCAATTTTGAATCATCATAGACTTCTATAATCATTGGATTGAATGGTAGGATATTGCATGTCTATTTTATTTGTGCAGTAACATTTTAGAAATTTCATTTCGGTTAGAATATTTTCGGATGGGGTTTATTATCTTCTTTATCAACACTTCTATCTTCATAATCGTGATCAACAGCAAATTCGTAATCATCATCGTCATAATCGTCGATGATCATAATATTGTTTCCTGTTTATGAAGTTTGGAGTTTGTGGTAACTGAATTTATGGACTGGAAGTTTAATAATAGACGATCTTGATAGATAATATTAAACTCTTCTCTCATTGAGTATTAATAAACAATAACCTTGGCCAGTTGAATGAACAACAGCTCAAATTTCAGTTCACTGATCAAAGGGTATCGATTGGTTCTATGAACTGAACTGAATTATAATTCTGGAACATCCCTACTCTAACATATTTAATAGTGTCTACTCCTTTCTCTCTTAAGGCTACACTAATCCTTTCATGCTTCATCAATTAGAATTTGATCTGTCAATTGAAGCACGATTTGTAAATTGGAACAAAATTATCATTCAATATTATTCAATATTATATCCCTTTCGAAGAAAGGAGAAGTAAACAATTTTTGAAATAGTTTTTTATCTTACCTCTTCTTCAAAGATACAAAGATGTTCCGCTCAAGATGGATATCAGAAATAATTGCTATCAAGCTTTCAACCAACCTGAAACGAAATAAAAGAAGGTTTTGTTACTTAGCTGCTTTATTCTAGGTAGAAATTGTTCCACCAGGATTTTTTTAGTTATTTTCAATGAAAGTTTAATCAAATGAAGAATATAACTTTTGTTTTTTACTATTGTATCCAACTTATTATCTAGCATCCATTCTATATCTGTCACTTTTTGATCCAAACCCAGGATAAACAGTACTGAGATCTCTTCTCAGAACTCATGCATTTTCTCATTGTATTAATTCGAAGTATACTCTGGTAGTGAATTCTAAATTCCTAGTTTTTATATTTTTGAGTGGAGAATAATAATTGAACTCAGATTTTTTAAGTGAACAAAGACATAACCTTTTTTTTGGACGATGTTTAATTTATAAAAATTTGGAAGAACAGTTTTGGCTACACCTTCTGTTCTGTTTCCATCATATTATGTAGCTGTAATTAACGTTGGGTGGTAGGAGGAAGAGAGGACGTCCCAGGTCCCAGGTACTCGTATGATGAGCACATAATAAGATTGGGAGAGTAGAGAGGCTGTAGGCTGGCTGTGGATCGGGACAACTGGAGGCGGTGGTCCGAGGCTACTCCGACGCTGTGAGGCACAACAGGGCAGAGATAAACAATAATAATAAGAAATTATTTATTTTGGTTGCCATGGAAAAAATTGTAATGTGAAATTCTCAATTCAATATTATCATCAAAATTTTTATAGTTTTTGCTTTTTAAATGTGATTTTGTGTTTGAAAATAGTTTTCTTGATTTTAAAATTTATAAAATAGGAACTCAGGAAGTGAAAGTGCAAATTTTTAGTGAGAAAAATGAAGAACCCAAGACATAACCTATAAACTTGAGTGTTGATAGGAAATGACATTGGGTAATACGGCAAGGCAGAACATCCGAAAGGATCTCTCTGCCGATAAAAGCCAGAAGAGTAAATAAGTAAATAATAATAAGAAGAAGAATAAGTGAATATATGAATAGAATGAATTTATAGTAGTCCAGTTCAACTTTCTTGAATAACGTCTCAGTAAGTTTTATAGTTTTCTAGTCCAGAAACTAGAAACGCGTATTTTCACGGTTGATTAAATCACTATAGTAAGATTCAGTCAGCATTTCTTATATCATACAACATCAATGCTCCCCATTCATCCAATGTTGACAGTTAAAGTGGATCCCGCAACACATGAAGAAACGAATACTATTAATATAGTACATATTCTATGGAGTATATATTATAGTATAAATTATATTCTATGTAGTATATAGTATATATTCTGTGGTTATTGTCTCTGATATCACTTTGCCAGTTTAGTGGTTTTCGCGTCTATCTGTGTGTGATGACAGAGGTATTGAAGTGTTATCAATCGGTTTCCTAAAGGGTTGGTTGTTGTGGTCTCTTGTTCAGAGATAGTGAGTGAGAGAGTGTGTTTGTGAGAGAGAAATAGAGAGAGTGAGAGTGAGAGAGAGATAATGTGGGGTGGGAGAGGGAGAGAGTGTGAATGATAGTGTGTGTGAGTGCGAGAGAGAGAGAGAGAGAGCGTGAGACAGAGAGGAAGTGGAAGTAAGGAAGAGGGACCTAGTGAGGGTCAAAATGGATCCTCTCCACCAGTTGAAAGCCGAAGACCGTCCATCTTCCGGGTGGTTGAGTTGGCTTTGCAACTGAGGATGATGATTTCTTTTTTGGTTTGGAATGGTGGGCGAATCACTTTATCACATATAGGCTTGGTGGTGCGCATCAAAACACTCACAAAGATAGAAGGAAATAGGGAAGAGATAATGTGTGGAAGAAGGAAGGAGATAACAACGGAGGAAGTAAAGTGGAATAGATGGATGAGGAGATAGGGAATGATTGAGGAGTAAATTGAAAAAATGGGGAATTCTGTACTTAAGAAACAGATAGAAAATACAAGAAACGTGAAAGGAGGAGGAAGAGAAAATGATTGATAAATGACTTTGCTAAAATGGGTAGGCTAATATTTGAGAAATTGATAGAAAAGTTACGAATCAAGAACATGAAAAAGAGAGAGGGAGAGTAAGATAAAAGAGAGTGACAAGGAAACAACGGACGCAAGGGAATGGATTAGAACACACGAGAAAAGATAGGACATTTTTTTGGAAACAAGACAAGAAATGTTAAGCATTGAACACTCGGCCTCTGCGCTCAGGTTCCTCGAACCTTGCAGGGACTTCCCGTTTTTAATATAGTTATGTTTAATCCTATTAATGGTATTTTTCTTTTTCATTTTATATTGTATTTTACTTTTTTCATTTATAACCATTTTTGTCATTGTAATTATGTTTTTGGGACAAATAAAAGATTTGATTTGATTTCATTTGAAATACTTGATTATATAGATTAGAAATAATCAACGAAAAGATTAAACTTTATTGAAAATTGAGATGAAAGATAGAAAATTCAAGATAAAGGGTCTTGAGAAGTATGGAAAAAGAGAATTCTAAACAACATGGATTGGAACACAATCTGAGAGTAAAATGGAAGTCTGTATCGCTGCCAGGAAGCAGAAAGGAAGATGATGAGAAGATGAAAAACAACAATAATAAGATGGAGGGGAGTAGAACAAGATATGTCGAAGGAAAGATAGAATATGATGGAAGTTCAACCTAAGAAGTAAAGAAAACAAGATGGGAAAAAAGCTGGAGAAGAAAAAGAGAATTATATGAAGAAATTATATGAAGAAAAAAGAGAAAGAATGAAATAAGAAAAAGATGGGAAAAGAGCAGGAGAGGAAGATAATATGAAGAAAAAAGAGAAACAAAGAAATAAGAAAAAAATAAGAATATGAAGAAGGCGAAGAGGAATAAGGAGAAAAGATATACGAAAAATAAAACGAGAAAAAGGAAAAGAGCAGCAGAATAATACAAGGAGTTTGAAATAGAATTGTAAGATAAACCAGATGAAATTAGTAGTTTGAAATACAATTAGCAGTTGAATTAGAAAGAACATAACAGAAGACAACAAGTAACCAAAACCACAATGCAACATAATATTATAAGAATCGTAATCATAGTATTGCTATTGTAGTATATCATAGTATTGGAATAGTACTATTGATATTGCTAGAGGCAAATAGGAAAAGAGTGCTAGTACATTATATTGTATTCTATTTTTCTATGGCACTGTGTAGGAAAAGCGAAGCTACAACTAATAGGATATCACTCTTTGCTTTTGTAATAGATGAATGAGAGGAAAATCCTGTGGAATGACTTTCTCTGCTACTGTGTTACCTTTCACTTTTGCAACGCTTGTCACCAATGGCTAATAGTTTAATAGCGATTGTCAACCAACGAAAGTGCACTGAGCACCGTGTAACAATAAAATGACGCTCTTACAAACGAATGCTATTTTCCGATCCTCTATACCCTGTAATTGGATACAGGTTAGTAAAACTGCATTTTCTGAGTGCTCTAACCATAGTTAGATTCTCTACATACTGTCAGTATTGGATGAATGTGAAACATTGATATACGGATTAAGGAATGCTGACAAGTCAAAAAGAATCTCACTATAAAGATATTGTAGACAATGTAACTGTAGGGTTCCGGATTTTAAGGAAGTAAATCTAATTTCAGTGTAGTATAGTCATAAACCTTGGGTTTATTTCAGGTGAATTTCAAATAGTGTCGCAGTATTTATAGAGTAGTATTATCGCTGTATTCCGAGTTGGATATCCGGGAAAGTGATCTATTATTGTTCGTATTGTTAGCAGTTATATCATACCAGCTTCACTTGTGGTTGAGACCCTACAAGTCTTTCTTGTGTCGTATTGTTTCTCATCTCGTTTCTTATCAACTTGAGTTTCGAAAAAGACCGTTCCCTAATGTGATTCGTAATCATCATACAAATAAAACCTTGAAACGATACTTCAATGTTTGGAAAAGTTGCGTCACGGCTGTTAGATTTTAGCAATTGGTGCATGCTACTTATTGATAAATACTCAACTAACAGTTCTTCTTGAGCCAAATAATGTTTTAAATGTTGGCATTCGATATAATTATAGCTCCTCTTCAATCAAATTGGTTTTGTAAAATTTGCTCAAATTTTAACAGTGAAGTTGTTGCTCGTTTGATCAAAGTATCAAGTACGTGTCTCCGTTACAATACACAAATAACAGAATTAGGTACATGAAACTCAAGCACGAGTGTGACTGTTTACGTGGAGAAAAATCATAAAATTTATTGCTGGAATATTTGTATTTTTGGCAAAAAATATGATTGTACAATAAATTCTACAATCATTTGATTTATAATAATTGTTTTCCAATTTTCATTTATTTTTTCCCTCCTGAAAAAATGGGTTCCCCAGAATTTTCGGGCCATGCATAAAAACAGCACTGGGAAAGAGAGAATAGCATCCTTCCACACCGGACAAAGACATATACAACTTTTTACATAATAGAAATAGGTGATTGTTGTCGAGTGCAGGCACATCTTATTATAGTCAGCTGTTCCTGAAACGTCCTCTTCTGAAAATTTTACTGGCGTCACAAAAAAGTCGAAACAATTTCGAATGGAATAATTCATTCCAATAGCATTAATCAAACTCATCACCTAAATTGAGCGACGCCCCTCATGCTGTTCCTATTTAAATGTTCAATCAATTTAAGTACCTATGTTTTTCACATTATTGCCAACAATTTATTCCATCAAGGATTGATCAAATTCACAGTCAGTTGAAAAGGTGCGACTACTGTGTGCTTGACAGTTGTTCGAATTGCGTGGTCCTATTGGAAGGGAAATCGGCCACAATGTGAACCGGGCTGGTGCGTTTCTATTTTACAAAAATTACGTGACTTGGCCTGCAAAGTGCGCCGTCTTTTCTGCCACATTTGTCGGCACGTTTTTGGCCAAGTGAGCGCATCGCGCATCTTTATTCCGGTGGCACCTCAAATTGAAAAAGCGGCCAAACAATTCCTCTTTTTAGAAATCCACTGCGAAACAGTTGGTCTTTCTAACTGGTCCTTGATACAAATGTGATTCCAAGATTTCAGTAGTTGAGAAAAGTGAAAAAGGATTCCAGTTTTCACTAAGAACATTTTCTTCTAACAAACAAATTATCAATGTATCAATTCAAGAACTTGAAAATTACATTCAAACCTTTGATTGAAAATTAAAACATTATTTATATTCAAACATTTTATTGGAAATTGACTATATTATATCCAAACCTTTGATAGAAAATATAAACAATATAATAATTTGTCAAATAGTTGACGATTGATCTAAATAACTGACATCTATAGCTACAATTTAAAATACACATTATTAATTGAAATATGGAAATGAAAGACATCGAATAAAGAAAATTCAACCTCAAACTTCCTCGAACAACCTCCAATTCAACCAAGATATGAAATTTATTATTGGCATGATAATTAATAATCTATTTTGGCATGATGATTAAACTATTTATGAGACTAGAGGTGCAAGTGAATTCGGTGAATTGGTGAACACTGAAGAAAAGTAAAAAACCTGAGACGAAACAGGATTCAACAGAAGTCTTCTTGAACTTGATTAGAAATTTTAACTTAAAATAGAATGAATAGAATAGAATTTGCTTAGAATTTTGCTTAGAATTTGCTATTAGAATAGAATTGATAGAATAGAATTTGTTATCAGTAAACTCCTTACAACATTATTGTAAAGAACCGTTATTTATCTTCGATCTTCTATTGAATTGATTAAAACTATTGCTGAAAATGCACACATTACAGTGGTGGAATATTTTCGACTGCATTGCCACTTATAACTTTTCAACAGGTATAAAACTATTTCCTTTTTTATGTAGAACAGGTTACTAAGCTTCTACGTCCTAGGTAAGCTAGGACAAAGCTCCTACGCATTTCATAATAATAGGATTGTAATCTTGCATCTAGGAGCGCACATCTAACTGGATTTCACACTGCATAAAAATGCAAAGCCAAGTTCGCCGCTCAGAGCTCAGCGACTTTTTGTGAACTGCTTGAATTTTATCAGCGAGATGCGATCGCCACAAACACAATTTGTATTTTGTGAGGAAATAGACGAACCTTGCCACATACAAATGACACGTTTTGTGCGGCGGCGGCAGCGAAGATTATCTGATATGCGAACTAAAAGAAAGTAATGGGAATGAGAAAGAGGATGAGGAAATGTAGAATTTGAAGGAGGAGGAAACGAAAAAGAGAATAATTGAGAAGGAAAGGAGTCGGTAGGGGAAGGAAATGTTAGAAGTTTAAAAATTGAATTGGAGGAGTGATTATTGGTAACGAAAAAGCGATGAAGATAAAATAAATTAATATAAAACTTGTTGAAGCAGAAGTAGAATGAGATTTGGATGACAAATAAGAAGTTGTAAAAGAACAGAAAAAGAGGAAACTTGTTGATTCAAGATGATTAAAGAATGTGGAGAGACTAGAAGTACAAGAAACAAGGACGGAATCGGGGACAAAGATGGAGTAATATAGAAAACAAATTGCGCTGACGAAAGCGACCGAAACTCAACGAAACTTCTGGTAGAACTCGGTGGAGGAAAACTCCACCGAAATTTAAAAACAAAAACATTGAACGAAAGAACCGAAAAAGTGATGAGGAACAGAAGAAGAATAGGAAGAAGCAACAAAACAAGAAGAAGGAGATGAAAAAGAACAAGAAGGGAAGAAGTTGGAAAAAGTATTTGAAGAAGAACCTTACTTACAGTCAGTGCTTTGGTATCTGAGTTCAGTTTTGTTTTTCCATTTTGATTCAAAGTTGGTGGGACCTCGATCAAGAATTCTAGCCGAGCGTAGAAATAAAGTCGGCGGCAGTTGAGTCGGTCTCGGTAAGGTGACATGAGGTCCGAATTCATTCAGTTTTGTGTCACGTAGTGGAAGCCTACTAATCCAACCAACCAGCTGCCTTGCAATACGTGGTCCCTGTCCTGCATTTCCTCAGTTCTCCTCTTTTTTTGCGTGAAATGTAAGCGATTCCTAATTCACCAACCTCAGCATCAAGTGACTACGATATATAATATTTCTATGATATTTATATGAATGTATGTAATATTTGTGGAATTCATCGAAGTTGTCTTTGACATCAACAGATTTAGGAATATATCATCAGATAATATACTTAATCAAAATATATCCTATAGTGAGGTCCACGTTATAATGACAGTGGATTAAGATGGGAGAACAGCGTTGCCAATTCTCTGCCTTGATTAATTATCTTTCTACATTGTCAAAAACAGATTTGGCATCGTTGCGGAGAAAGAAAAGGATAATACTACCTGCTTTATCGAATAATAGACAAGGATAGAAACACCAAAGTTGATCAAATAGTCATTATAACGTGGACCTCACTATATATCCACAAATATCCTATATCTTTTATAAAAGATCCTATAGCGCAAAATTTCAAATAAACAAATAAAAACCTCCCCAAGTTTCTTATAGTGTCCTGTCAGTCAGCAACTTTCACGTGTTTTTTTTTAATTCTGTTTTCTGTCTTTTATTTTGTAATCTGAGAATTTTTATAACGCTTATTATTGTAAAGTAACAAAATTTCACTTGAAAGTTGAATTTAATTGACATTTTTCTCAGTATGCTACGATTCTTTGAAATCAGTGAATAGTGGTTTAAGTAACTGTTTTGATTTAGAAAATGTCTTCCAGTTGGTTTGAAACCTCCTCAAACAAACCTTGGAACTAGACTACCTATTGCATTCATATCTTTGATTTAGTTGATTGCCAATTTTCAACTAGATTGTCCTGATTATTAATATACTGGATGTGAAAAACCTTTGCTCTCTTCCAACGAACTTTATCACTTATAACCAGAGGAAACGAATACTTGTTTTATTAGATAAAGATTGTTTTATTCTATGGTTGTAACTAAAGCCTACAACTCTCATAAATTCATTATTTATCATTTTCGGAATCTCCCTCATTCCTTAATGCAAACTTCATTATGAGATCTCATCCAATAAACTCGAAGATTTTATCCTCGAAACTAATGCACATGTCATCTTTGAATAAGAGCTAGATTTTCAGCTAGATAAAATCCTGAAAATTGCAACTTCATACATACTCATTTATCTTGTGCAGAGTGGAATTTCAAAGTTGAACTATAAATATATCTGATGAGGATATCATTTAAAATTACATGTTGTAAGTTAGGACTTCATTGACCTCACAGTCACATAGTTGAGATGCAAAGGTGCAATGCATTATTATTTCCAAAGCATGCATTTGTGACATGCTGTGGGGCTTGGCTGCTTTTGATAAATCAATTTTCCGAGATGGAACACCTGATGAACGTGTAAAAAGAAGGCGGCAAACTTTTCGAACAGCTACCACGCCTCTATCTTCTTCATTATCTTGTTCGTTCTTTCATAGATTTCTTCTTCTATAACTTCTTCGTCATGTTCTGTTCTTCTCCTTCGTTTCATTCGTCACACTCTTTAGATTATTCATATTCATCTCCCTCATCCTTTTCCTTCTGATCATCATTGTCTCTTTCTTATTTCAAGAAGTTCTCTTACTCCTTCGCCTTTCTCATCTTGTTCATCTCATCTTCTAATTCTAGGCTTTTATTCCATCAATTCGTTTTTTATTCTATTTTCATTCCTCCTTATAATTACCTTTTTCTTCTTCTCTTAATATCCTCTTATGCCTGGTTTCATATTCTTCACCTCCTCTTTCTTCTTCATCATCTTCTTTTTTCCTCTTCTTTCTTCCTATCATCTATCTTCTCTTCTCCTCCTCCCTGTAGATCTGATTCATGATCTCCTAGCTATTTTGCTTCTTGGTTATCTAATTCCTTTTCATGTTCCATATTCATTCTTAATCTGGTTTCCCAAATTCTTACCCTGTGCTTTTCTAGGCTGATATATGTACACGTCTTCGCCCTTATTCTCACCACGATCAAAATAAGGAGATCGCCCATTTTTACTCTTTCTTCTCCTTCCTCTTCTTCATCTTCTTCTTTTTCTTTTTCGTCTCCTCCTTCTCTTCCTTTTTATCCTCTTATTTTTCTTCTCCATCTCCTTCTTATTTTCTTCAGGATTTCTCAACAGGGTTTCATCTTCTTCACCTTCTCTTTCTTCTTATTCTTCCTTCTCATTCTCCTGTACTTTTTTCTATTTTTGTCCTTCTTCTTTAGACCATCCATGTCCATCTTCCATTTTGCTGCTTATTTCCTTCCCATTCTCTTCGTTTTCTCTCTTTTTTCATCGGGGTCTCATCTTCTTCACCTCCTCTTCCTTCTTCATCACCTCCTTTTACTTCCTCTTCTTCTCCGTTCTTATTCTCCTGTACTTCCCTGCTTCTTTTTATTCTTGATTTACTCCTTCTTTGTACTGTGTTCATCTTCTATTTCGCTGCTCCATCGTCTTAACATCATCCTTTTTCTGATCTCTTCTTCTTCTTTTTCTCCTCCTCCTCCTCCTCCTCCTTATTCCTTTTTCTTCTTGTTCTTCTTCTTTTTCTTTCATTTTTCTTCTGCTTCTCTTCCTCTTCTCCTTCTCTCCCAGCTTCTATCTTCTCCTAGCTTGTTTCCCCCTCCTCCTCATCCATCTTCACCACTTTCTTCCACTCGCTTCCTTCGACTTCATCTTCATTTCTTGGCCGCCTTTTCTTCTCGCACCGATACAACAATGTAATTAAGACATAATTCAGACGTTCACGACCGGGAAGGGCTCCGGCTGCATTCTTGAGTCTGGTTAAATATGTGAACATTGTTTTGTATCGCGGCTCGTGGAATTCGGCTCACGTGCTAAGTTATGAACGGGCTACAAGGGTGCAGCGAAATTATTTCTTCATAAAAATGTGCGGGGTTTCCTAAGGAATTGAGAAATTACTGCCTGTACGATATTATCAGACCTTATGATAGTATACAGCAGTCTTCATGCTACTATCAGGTAGGGTGACCTGCCCTGGTACTTCCACGATATTTTTTGTATCTCACAAAATATAACATTTATAGAGTGAGATTTGAAAAAAGAAAGGAGGATGTCATTAGTATTATAGAACACAATCTATTTTATTGAAAATAAAGGGAATGAGTAAAAAATAACATTTTAAAAGATATTTAATAATAATATCGAGTGACACGAGCTGGCGCAGGTCTGGTGTCAGAGTTTTCAGGTCGCAACTGATTAAATATAAAATGTTGTAAATAACAATTTCCACGTGATGTGATTTTGTTGTTCAACTCTCCATCATAAAATAAGGCTGTGCAACAGTCTAAAATACCTCCCAACGGTGGTATTTTCCAAAGTTTTTAGATTTGGTTACTATAAAGTTATAAAAATTGAAAATGACTGATATTCATTTGAGATACATAGACACTTGGAATGCTATTCTCATGTGATTTTTACAATCATATAAACCGATATTTATTTTATTCGAACTTTGAAATTTAAATCAATGTGAGATTGGAACCTAGTTAGAATCAAAGTTCTTTTACCTGAAAGGTGTGAATGAGAAATCGGACGTTATTCAGATTAATTTCTAGAGCATAATTTACATTCTTCTATTTACAGAAATTTGAATAAATTCCAAACATAAGAGAGAGCGTCATTGCTTGCGATTAGGGGACGCCGGATGAGAACAATATTGCAAGAGAAAGCATAAAACTCACTTTTATTAGGGCTACTGAAACACAATAGAATATATCAAGTACCCTTTCATTTTATGACAGCTCTTGAAGTGTTGAAACTAGTTGTGTTGTGATAAAATAGAAGAGAGCATAATTTACATTTAAAATGTATATAAATTTCATCATTACCGTAGTCTGTAGGCTATTGATACTAATCTATCTAGATTGATTGCAATCATAACATTAAAATTGCTTGAATGCATTGGTAATATTATCTGTTATGTTATAAATATATTGACGTTGTCTATGCTGTAAAGGCTTTTCGACAATAAAATTTTATTTATTTTATTTTATTTATTTGTTAGCATAGAATTTGTTAACATACCATTAACATTAAGCTGTGAACATAGAGCTGGTTTTTAATTATTGAAGACGTACAGCATTATTCTTATATACGTACAGTGGTCGATTTGGTCTTAGATGAGAACCACGGTCTCGAACATAACGCCTCTATCGTCTCTATCAACAAACGCGTATCTTCTTTTAGCGCCTATGATTGGCTCCGGTATATGTAATGCATGTACATGTATATGTTATCATAGTCGGTGCTTTATACAATGCAAACATTTACACAAGCGCAATTCCGGAATACCAATCCTATCTATTCGCTACAGCCTCTCCAGTTATTTCTACTCTATGCTCAATGTATTCCAAACACACCGTGTGTTCTGTTCATCATCACAATCTGTACTCAGTTTCTCATCTTCTGTGGTTCTCACTCTTTCTCTCGTATTATCTTCTTCTTTCTGAAACCTTCTTCTTCTCCTCTCACACTTTCTCTTCACTTGGGTTTTCGTCTTTCTTTCTCAAATCCCGTTCTTCTTTTCTCAATCCCTCTCCTTTCCCTAACGCACGCTTTATATCTCTCTCATTTTCTTCTTCACCTCCCTCTTACACCCTCCTTCTTAAATTCTTCTTCCCTCCATTTTTCTCTATCACTGTGCTCCTTTCTCGGTCGCACACACACACTCTCACTCACCTTTTATTTTTCAACCTTTCTCTCTACTTTCCTTTATTCTCTCCTCCATTATTCCCTCTCAGAAATTCCACTATTTCTCCCACACTCTTTTTAACCCAGTTTCAATCTCTTGATCCCTTAAACTGCATTCTTCTCTTTTTCCTCAGTTGTTATATTCATCTTTCTTTCTCAAATCGCTTTTCCTTCAGTATTTTCTCTGTAGTCTACACCTTCCCTTCCTGCGACTATAGCTTTTTCTCTCTCTCTTTCCCTTTTTCTTTCTCTCTCTCTCTCTCCACTGATGTTTTCACTCCCGTCTTTCTCAATATAGTCGCCTTTTTCTCGCACTCTCCTTCCCTCCTCACACACTCTCTCTCTCACTCTCTCTCTCTCTCTCTCTCTCTCTCTCTCTCTCTCTCTCTCTCCTCTCTCTCTCTCTCTCTCTCTCTCTCTCTCTCTTCATCCTGACTTTAAAAAAACATCTTTTGGAACAAATGACTGAAACTGTTCAGCCCTAGAAAGATCACATGACAACCATCCCTCACCCATCTCGCCAATAAAAACCTATAAACCAGTTATAGAATAAATTGTATTTATTGTATATTATATTAACTCATGTTATTTTAATTATCCACTGCATACTGCTGTATATTATTGAAAGTTGATTACCCTGATCTACTTTCAGCCTACTTCATTTTATTAATCAATGATTTGATCTTATTTACCTGTATAATTATTTTACTTTATCAATTTTCAGTTTTTTTCTCTCAAATCTTCATATTAATTAAAACTATTACAATATTTTCATTTACAAATTAATCCTTAGTTGAATTAATGAAATTAACGTTTTGGTAGAGAGTTAGTGGGAAGGATATATTGAATATTCTTTCCAAAGAATGGACATTGATATGTCCAAAGCTCCGCCAATTTATGTAGATGCATAACAATATTATCTATAGCTAATACCAATTGCTTTTTTCATATCATATGCAGTTCAAAAATCATTTTCTTAATCTATATTATGTAAATTCATCTATAATTTTGCTGTATTGTAAGCTATTGTATATAAGTGTAAAAGCCAGTATATATTGTAATCTACATAAATAAAGTACTCAATCAATCAATCTCTCCCTCATCACGCATTCTCCATCTTTCGAATTTTATATATCTTTCTTTCTAATCTAATCAATCTCTATAAACTCTATCTCTGTCCTATCTCTCTGTCCCTTTCACTTTCATTCCCTCTCCATGTATATTCTCCTCCGAAATTCCCCTTTTCTTCATCGGTTTAGATTTGTACATGAAGGGGTGTGTGCATGTATGACTTGATGTAGATAGGCAATTTCAAGGTTTGCTCCCGTCTAGCCTCCCCTGAGATTCGCTGATTTCTTTATCAGTTCATTGTCTTGGCGCGGCGTGTCGTCTCTATAAAAATGGAAATGAGAATCGATGAATAATAATGCACGCTTTTCGCTTGTACAGTGTCTTTCATTTGCGACGCATGCTCTGTTGATTGAGTGGTTTCTACCTCGTCCCCAAGCTATGATTCCTCCAAGATTTATATTCTGACTTGGATTGATTCACCTGATGAAACAGTTCCTTATCCACGATGCTAAGTTTATCTAACGAATCAGACTAAATAATTCATGACAACATTATTTGTCATGTTACATTTCTATCTCATAGAATTCCAGTAGATGCTTTTGTATTTGTTATGATTTTCTTCTATATACTTTTCCTACAGTTACCTTGGAAAGTGACCATTCCTGCACTTATTAAAGACATCAAAGAATCACTTTTCCGTACTTGTGCGCAAAGTATTACTTTGCGTACTCTTAATACTTTGCGTATTATCTTGCAGCCATCCCAACCACCTGTTGACATTGTTGGCGTGTATTTTGAATGCGAATTTGTTCTATCTATATTTTTTATGATTTTCAAATAAATAAAAATGAGAACTCATTAAATTATACATTTTGAATATTATTAATTTTTCATTATTTCAAAAACAAACATTTGGTGGATTTCAGCCATCATTTTACCCATAATCAACCACTTTTCATATTCAATGGTAACTGTAGGAAAATTTTAATGTGAAATACGTGCGCAAAGTTTCTCTGCAGCACTCAAGAAAAAATTCCGCCCTCGCCAAAAGTTCGTGCGTAAACGTTTCTTTCGGTGCAGCAAACTATCACTTTGCGCACTAGTTGCACAAATAACTAATACCTGTACTCTAGATATACTTTTAATGAATTGTGTTTTGTGTATCAATAAATAAATATATAAATAGATCTAGTATTCAATATCCTATGTAGTATATCTATACTCTAGCTGTACCAGTATGCCTAATACCTCTAAGTAACTAGAGACGCTGAGAAGGAGTCGTTGCTCTTATAACAGTAGCCGTGAACGTGCACCTAGACCTAGGCACTAGAATACATTGCACAGAATACAGCCTGTATAAATAAATAAACATAAAACTATCAGACTGCTGCTTGCAATCCTGGCCTGGCTAGTATTCGCGCCAAGCCAGCACTGCCAACTGCATACAATAATTTATACTCTTCCCATTTATTTATTGCACTTGTACTGGATGCCTCTCCTGCACACCTTACGCTCCTGTCCTCAGTCTGCCAGTTTCTGTTCTTCTTCTCTTCTACTTCTTTTTCTTCATCCTGCTGCTTCTTCTTCTCCTTCTTCTTCTTCTTCTTCTTCTTCTTCTTCTTCTTTTTCCTCCTGCTTCTTCTTCTTTCTCCTGCTGCTGCTTCTTCTTCTACTTTTTCTTTTTCTCCTTATTCTTCATTCTGCTTCTCCATGCCCGCCTTCTTCTTCTTCCTCCTGCTTCTTCTTCTTTCTCCTGCTGCTTCTTCTTCTACTTTTTCTTTTTCTCCTTATTCTTCATTCTGCTCCTCCATGTCCACCTTCTTCTTCTTATTATTCTTCTTCTTCTTCTTCGTCTCTTCCCTCCTCCTTCTTCTTCTACTCCATTCTGCTCCTGCATCACCTCCTCTTCCACCTCCTCATCCTCTCTCTTCTCCTATTCCACCACTTCCTCCCTCTTTCTCTTCTTCCTCCTCCTCCACATCCCACTCCACCCTCTCCTACTCCTCACCTTCTTTCACTTCTTGTTCTAGCTCCGAAACTATTTTTGAAACTCAGTGTTATGAAACCGTTATACCTGATTGAAATCTTTCCAAACTATCTAATTTGTAAGAATTATCCATACTTTATAGTATGATAATTAGTGATATTGGAAACCATTGCAGATAACTTTATCTTCTAAACGGTTGAAAATTATTCTAAAGATGTTGGAATAGAGCGAATGATCTAATCATCGTTAGACTTTCTGTATATTCTCCAAGTCAATGCTTTGCAGAGATAAGTGGAGGATTCTGTACAGAAGTGCGAAGTTTCTTCCATAGGAAAACTCGATGGTTCTGTACACTGCTTACATTGGTAGTAAATGATAGCTACACGTATGAAAATATAGTTTGCCTATACTCTAGAACTAGTATTCCATACACCATGTAGTACAAGTATGGAAATATTGTATACCTGTACTCTAGATATACTTTTAATGAATTGTGTTTTGTGTATCATTAAATCTATATTTATAAAAGCGAAATGGCACTCACTCACTGACTGACTGACTGACTGACTCACTCACTCACTCACTCACTCGCACAACTAAAAATCTACCGGACCAAAAACGTTCAAATTTGGTAGGTATGTTCAGTTGGCCTTTTAGAGGCGCACTGAGAAATCTTTTAGCAATATTTTAACTCTAAGGGTGGTTTTTAAGGGTTTAAAGTTCGTCTTTTAGGATGTATACTCTTCTTATTCTCTTAATTATAATTGAAAAAATGCCATACCATATGTTAATATAGAACTATAATCTAGAGAGAGTACCTCTTCGAAACAGTTGTTAACTGGTAACTAAATTAACAATATTGTCAGGTTGGCATTAAGTTGAGTTGACTATGTTAGGTTGGCGCCAAGTTGAAGATTGAAATGCATTTATCGCGGAAAAATTGATTGGGCACTGCTACTTCAATCAGAGCTATTCCTGGGAATATTATATTACTAGCCGTCAGGCTCTCTTCGCTCGCCATATCCGTTTAGCCAGACGTTTAGTCTGGACCCCCGACTGGGTCGTCCTAACATATGATAAAAATGCTCAAATGAAAAATGCAGAAGAGCGAAGACGATCCAATCGGGGGTCCAGGGGGCGGAGCCCCCGGCTAGACGGATATGGCGAGCGAAGCGAGCCTGACGGCTAGTAAATATATAAATAGATCTAGTATTCAATATCCTATGTAGTATATATATACTCTAGCTGTACCAGTATACCTAATACCTCTAAGTAACTAGAGACGCTGAGAAGGAGTCGTTACTCTTATAACAGAAGCCGTGAACGTGCACCTAGACCTAGACACTAGAATACATTGCACAGAATACAGCCTGTTTAAATAAACAAACATAAAACTATCAGACTGCTGCTTGCAATCCTGGCCTGGCTAGTATTCGCGCCAAGCCAGCACTGCCAACTGCATACTATAATTTATACTCTTCCCATTTATTTATTGCACTTGTACTGGATGCCTCTCCTGCACACCTTACGCTCCTGTCCTCAGTCTGCCAGTTTCTGTTCTTCTTCTCTTCTTTTTCTTATTCTTCTCCTCCTCCTCCTCCTCTTCCTTCTTCTTCTTCGTCATCTTTGTCGTCGTAGTCTTCTTCTTCTTCTTCTTCTTCTTCTTCTTCTTCTTCTTCTTCTTCTTTTTCGTCGTCGTCTTCTCCTCCTCCTCCTCCTCCTCCTCCTCCTCCTCCTCCTCCTCCTCCTCCTCCTCCTCCTCCTCTCCTCCTCTCCTCCTCCTTCCTTCCTTCTCTTCTTCTTCTTCCTTCTTCTCTTTCTTCTATTCTTCTTCTTCTTCTCTTCTTCTTCTTCTTTTTCTTCTCCTTCTTTTCCTTCCTTCTTCTCTTTCTTCTTCTTCTTCTTGTCTTCTTTCTTCTCTCCTTCTTCTTCTTCTTCTTCTTCTTCTTTTCGTCTTCTCTTCTTCTTTCTTCTTTTTCTTCTACTACTCCATTCTGCTTCTGCATCACCTCCTCTTCCGCCTCCTCGTCCTCTCTCTTCTCCTACTCCTACTCCACGAATTCCACCCTCTTCCTCTTCTTCCACCTTCTCCACATCTCACTTCACCATTTCCTACTCCTCATCAATCTTCTCCTCCTCCTCCTCCACGTCCTACTCCACCCTCTCCTCCACCTTCTCCTCCTCCTCCTCCTCCTCCTCCTCCTTCTCCATATCCTACTCCACCCTCTCCTACCCCTTATCAATCTTCTTCTCCTCCTCCTCTTCCACATCCCACTCCACCCTCTCCTACTCCTCAACTTCTTTCTTTTCTTCCTTGCATCGTTGTTCTGCGAATGTGGAATGTCTGCAAAGCGAAGAGCTCACAGTTGGACCCTATAAAAAGTCTAACTGCACCTACATGCCACGTATCTAATCACCATACCCTTGTATGAAGTAAATACAATAGCCAATAGTTGGATTCTATCACCTTTATCTTCTCTCTTTATATTCTACTTACTATGTACTCACCATACCACACATACCTTTTAATGCAGTAGATACAATAGCCGATAGTTGTTAGTTTACTATTACCTTCCTATTCCAGCACTTGCTAGTGCTGGCTAATTCTTATTTATGCTGTATGAGGATTTGTGCTCAACACAATCCATGTTTAGGCTGATAACAGCTTAGACTCGTGTGAACGTGAACCACTTGAAACAGAAAGAATGAAGAAGAAGAGAAGGAAGAGGAAGAAGAAGAAGAAGAAGAAGAAGAAGAAGAAGAAGTAGAAGAAGAAGAAGAAGAAGAAGAAAAAGAGAGAGAAGAAGAGAAGAAGAAGGAAGAAGAAGAAGAAGAAGAAGAATGAGCTGGAGGAAGAAGAATGAGCTGTAGGAAGAAGGAGAAAAAGAAGAAGAAAAAGAAGAAGAAGGAGAAGAAGAATGAGCTGGAGAAAGAAGAAGGAGAAAAAGAAGAAGAAAAAAGAAGAAGAAGAACATGAAAAAAATACATTTATTTATTTGTTTACATTTAACAATACACACAGTGTCTAAAAGGTAGGTTATGTTGCTTCACTTTGAATCAAATTCCGAATCCAGAAATATACATACCAACATTGATGAAGGAAGAACAATATATTGAAGTGGTGAAATCGTTGCTATTCCTCACATGAACTACATTACAGTAAAAAATCTGAAGTAACAAAACGAATCAAATATACAGGAATCATCCATCATTGCATCGATATAAGGCAGTGGTTACGCAGAGAATCGGCAACGCAGTAGTTCTATCTTTTTCACTGACTGTATAACGTGGACCTCACTATATGTAGTAGAATAACCTAGTTATTTGTGCAACTAGTGCGCAAAGTGACAGTTTGCTGCACTGAAAGAAATGTTTACGCACGAGCCGTAGGCGAGGGCGGAATGGTTTCTTGAGTGCAGCAGAAGAACTTTGTGCACGTATTTCACATTAAATTTTTCCTACATTAGGTACCATTGAATATGAAAAGTGGTTGATTATGGGTAAAATGATGGCTGAAATCCATCAAATGTTTGTATAATTTTGTTATTAATAACAACTTCAATTTATTTAAAAACTTGATAATCCAATTGAAAATTAATAATCGATAATTTATTCAAATTAAAAATTAAATTAATCTATTTAATTTGAAATTTGAATATTTTGAGTAAAGTCTTGATTTCTAAATAATTTCAACCGATCAATTTATGAATGAAAAAATATTATTTGAAATAATGAATAATTAATAATATTCAAAATGTATAATTTAATGAATTCTAATTTTTATTTATTTGAAAATCAGAAAAATATAGATAGAACAAATCCGCATTCAAAATACATGCCAACAATGTCAACAGCTGATTGGATGGCTGCAAGATAATACACAAAGTATTAAGAGTACGCAAAGTAATACTTTGCGCACTAGAGCGGAAAAGTGATTCTTTGCGTTCTGTAATCAGTGCAGGAATAGTCACTTTCCAAGGTACCTTTAGGAAAAATATATAGTGTTCTTTAGATTCTCTCTTTATCGATACTCACTGGTAGAAAGGCAAAATCGATTAATACTTTTCCGGAAGAAGAGACATGAGAAGAAATTCAACGAAGAGGATAAAGAAGCTGAAGGATTATGGATGTAACGTGGAAGGAGAAGGAAAATGGAAAACGAAAAGTAAGAAGAGGTAAAATGAGGATTGTACACATCTTTCACATAAAATAGTGTGATCACTGTTGGATTGAATGAAGATGAACCAATACGAGGAGGATTGTAGAAGATTTACTTGGAAGGAGGAGGAATGTGGAAAAAATATTTGGAGAAGGAGCAAAAAGAAATGGAGGAAGTGAAGGAAGAAGTAAATAAAGACAGAAGAGGAGGAGGAATGTAGAAGAATTTTTGGAAAAGAAGCAAAAAGAAACGGAGGAAGGGAAGGAAGAAGGAAATTAATACAGAAGAGGAGGAGGAATGTGGAAGAATTTTTGGAGAAGGAGCAAAAAGAATTGGTGGAAGAGAAGAAAGAAGGAAATAAAGACAGAAGAGAAAGAACTTTTACATACCGTAGTGTGAACATAGCTGTAAGATGTGAGCTAGAAGAGGCGTATTTTACCAGAACAAGGGACCAGGCAGTTGACTATGATGGGGTGTGAGTGGGTGTGTGCAGCTTCATTTTCATCTTAATCCACTATTTATTCAATCCATCCGGTTCCTTACTTGTTTAAGCATCCCGTTTCAAATCTGCATATTCTCAGACTCCAGACTGACTGAGTATATTGAGTTTATTCTATACATGAGGAACTCAGACTTGCTTTCAAGTATATTGAATATATGCATACTTGGACTATAATGGTTCTCGACTGGACGAGCTATCGTTAGAATCTTATTATCCAATAGAATTTGTAATCCTAGTTTATGTTGGATTTATATTTTGTTGCTTTCAATCTCTGATAGACTTCAGCGAGTCTGTTGCACTTTAGTAGGCTTAGGCATTTTCATCTATCTTCTTCATTTATAGAACTTACATGGAAATTGTGGAATCTGTCCATGAATGTAATGAATGACTATTTCAATAGGTTCTTTATTTGTACATACAGTAGTGAACGTTTTTTTATTTGATCAAAACATACAACGAGCAAAGGGACATTCTCCTACTAACATCTTCATTCTTGTTATTGCATTATATCAAGTTGTATGATTGCATGAAATCACTTCACTTGTATGGGATAATTTATTAAAATTAATAAAAACATGAAGTACCCTTTTATTTAAAACATTTTAAAAACTTTAAAACATTTCAAACTGAAATGTTTTCAGTTTTTTAGCTTTTCTCTTCATTTGTTTTTATTAATGTTCATGAATACATCTTGTGCATATTTCTTATTTGTCTAACTATCCGTTTCATGTTTCAGGTAAGACGATTCTCATTACAGTTCATCGTCACTTGAGTAAGTTTCTTCTCTACTCTCATTCATTATTCAGATATCATCAATCTGAATTAAGTAGTGTAGTGATTAATTAATACCATTGGTGATGTGTACTGTTGGGGTTTATAATCTTGAAATCCCAATTTAGAAATATCCACTACTACTTTGGCCTATTTTTATTGAATAAATTTAAATTAGTTGCATATTTCTATATTTTAAAAGGTTTATTGTATCTCTTAATTGCTCCGAATAACTCAATCAATTAATAGGCCTAAGTTACACATGTGGTGGTGATTGGTGATGGAATATGCAGGAAAATTTGGCAATATATATATTATTGATCAACTCACCGATATAAATATAGTCCTCATAAAACCGGTCGACACGATACGACAGCGACATATATGTGTTATCTCTCCTTCACACATGAAGCACGTTCAGTTCTCAGCACATCATCAACCGTCACACTCAATTGCCAAATTAAGGAAGGACATAGAATAGGTGGTGAATGGAATTTGATATTTTATTTTATTTCGAATTACTTTATTTTTTTAATAATTTGGAAAATATTATCATCTGTAGAATATTTTTGTTTTTGGCTGATCAATCAATCTATCAGCTGTATGGAAGGAGCGCTCTCTGTTATCGGAAATAGGAGATAATGAACTCAGAGATTGGCGCCTACTTTCAAAATTCTTTTGATTTAGGCTGTTTCTATTTTTATTGGAAAATATGCCGTGACAGTACTTAGAAGCCTGGTTAGAAGCTTGTTCTTCAAGTAATTTATTATTTCACTGTATCGTCACTGGTACAGGTACATGATTTATTGAAAAATGATGTTTTGTGTAAGATTATAAATTCTCAATTCATCGGGATATGTGAAGCTATAAATACTATGCAAGGTATAGCTTGAATAAGCAAAGCTATTGAAAAGTAAGTCACCCTTAGCTTAACAATTAATATTATATGCGAAAAATGCTAATAGAGATAGAAATCACCGTATTGAATTATCGAATGAGAGTATCATGACTCTTTACATTGTTAATGTTGCATAGGTAGGTACTTCTGCAGCTTTTCTCTTGAAAAGTGATTTTTCAATCTAAAACAGCTTTATTTTAAACTAGCAGACATCCCGTATTCCCCAAGGGTTTAATTAAAAACTTGACAAACTGAAAACTTGGCCTACTGAAATCTTGAAGTAATAGGCCTATAACAACCCTCAGTAAATTAAGAATCTGTCTGAAAAATTTCAAGTTAATCAGTTCAGTAGTTCAGTCCTGATGATACGTTGTCATTCGTGAATTTCCTATCCTGTATGTGTATAAGCTAATTCTTTCCTTTATTATTTTATATATTGGTCTAACAGCATGAGATATTTTTTCGTAAGGAACTCCCTGCTGTGAAAAGTCAAATGCATAACGTTGTATAAATTAATAATAAAAAAACAATATAAAATCTTGTAGTACCCTTTATTTTTAAAAGCTTTAAAATAGTTCAACGACTAGTTTCGACCCTAACTTAGGTTGAAACCAACTAAGTTAGGGTGGAAACTAGTCGTGAACTATTTTAAAGCTTTTAAAAATAAAGGGTACTATAAGATTTTTATATTTTTTTTTCAAAAGTAGCCCATGTGAGTGAAGTTTTTTTGTAGCATTGTATGTAGTCTATAGCGTTCATAATACATGACGTTTCCAATAAGGTTTTCTATTAAATAATTTTCAAACCTAGCCTTGAGAATCTTCGAATTCTAACCAACTATAAACCCTAACCCTGTTGAGTTACCCTATTTGCAAACGATCACCCATACAACCCACGACAACTAACTCTATTGCTTATATGGGTAACCACAATAAATACACTAGTAAATACCAATCCTATGTGAAGCACCACCCAATTACAAACGAGGATCACTATGTGGATAGGACGTGTTCAAATACCATGGACAACAATGAGACGTGACTGTACTACTCACAAACTAAATTATCACACTGTACTGTAAGACAATAGCACATCCACATGTCCAAGAAGATGTGTGAATGTGAGGTCACCATCTCATCTACACAAGCTATTCTATATCCTATTATATTAAGCGAGCAATTTCTGTATTTATATATCTGGTTATTTTTATATCTGGCTATTTTTATATCTGGTTATTTATGTTTAACGGATCTCGAAAACGGCTCTATTGATTTTAACGAAATTTGGAACATAGTAGGTTTATGATATAAAGATTCGATTGCTCTAGGTCTCATCATTGGGAAAACTCGCTGAACGACATTAAAAGGATAATTCATCCTTGGCTGAAACAGCTGTGGCTAGTAAAAAAGTGAGTATGTGAAAAATCAAAATATCGCATCCCCGAAATTCATAGATGACGTATAGCCAGCTGTGAAATATAAACACGATCATTTTAGAGAATTGTGTTCTGTTTATCAATAAATAAAAATAACGAGCGAAGCTCGGTGCCCCGATATTGAAGATTACATGTACACGCACATATTATTTCAATTTAACTCCCCTATCCAATTCTAATATATACTCCTCCCAATATAATATAATATACTCCCAATATAACTCCCTATCTACCAATTCCAAGTATATGTTAGTATGCTAGTTTATTTTCTGAAGTATGTCTACTATATGGCAATTAAACATTCACAAGTACACGAACATGTTTCAATGTTATTTCACGGTTGACGTTGTGAGTTCTGGGCTTAGTGCACACTGTGTTGCTGTTGAGCTTAAATTGTGTGCACTGAATTGTGGATGCACTTGATCTAGTACTACTGTACTTTCTGCTTTACTGTACGACTGCACATTCCTGCAACAATTTATTGTGACGTTTCAACTGTCCGATTTTTGACATGAGTTGTTTTTCCGATGGAATCTGTTCTGGAATGAATTCTTCGGTTGGTTGGATATTGTTGTTTTCCGAAAATCTGAGTTTGGTTTTAAAATCTTGATTTGGATCAGAATTTCGAATCAAATTGGATTTGATTCGAAACGAAGCTTCAAATTTACTTGGAAATTCATCAACTTTAGTTCCGTTGTGCTGCAATTACTGTACTCTTAGTATAGACATCGACAGTTGTCTCATGTAATGCAATTGCTTGGTTTTGAACATTAGTTGCTTGGTTTTCATGCTTGCATTAGAACATATGATGACCAATATCTGAAATCGATAGGGAATTAAAATCAAGTTATAAATATGAAAACAATGTACTAGTTTGAGTATTAGTAAGTTAATAGGTAAGTTAGTAATGTAACTAAAAATACAAAGTATATTATACAAAATTATAAAATTTAGTTATAAGTTTTATAATATTTTTATCTCTACCAAATAAAAACTGAACTTCAATTATCATTGTTGGTTGTCTAGTAATCATTACTTGATCTTGAACATTCAAAATATGTTATGCAATCGTTATTTCATAAAGCGGGAAAAATAAAAGTTGACAGTGAGATTCATTCTAAACTGTCAGCATCAGTTTATTGGGGAACATTGATGCCGCTCATAAAGGAATGCTGTCAGTGAATCTCACTATAGTATTGTCTAGCATGTCCGTTATTAATCTATTAGTGAGAGGAGAAGGTTTAATAGTAATGTAATATCAGGCTATAATGACGGATTAGTATGGCTGGAAAGGAGTAAATGACCGTTGAAGTCATTATTAATAAAATTTAGTGAAAGGAAGTTTCTCCAATTCGTCATAATCGGTTATAAATCGTTTTAATTTTTCCTGGTCGTTGGACGTGAAAAACGAAAGTAATGCGTCAATTGCGTGGTAAAAGATAGAGCGTATAATCTACCAAAATATTTAGTTTCAGATTATTTCTCATCCAATATATCAAACATTGAACTAGGCTTATTTGACTAGAAGTTTGCTCATTTGATTTAAAACAAAAATAATTTAAACAAGCCTATAATATTGTTCAATAACTATTTCATCTATATTTTTAGATTTGTAGATATCTACATCTGTACTATAATGAAGTAGAGAACTGGCTTATACACACGTACGGGATAGGACATTTATGTTTGACGCATCATTAAGTCTGAACTACTGGACTGATTTACTTGAAATTTTGCATATAGATTCTTAATTAAACGAGGATTGTTATAGGCCTATTTTCAATTCTCCAAGATTTCATTACGCCAAGTTTTAAAATAGACCCTTGTGGAGCACGGGCCACCTGCTAGTCTGCAATAAATATTGATGAAGTATTGAGGAATACCTCAAAAGTCAAAACACAGAAAATTTATATTGCCTTAATATTCATAATTATCTATAATCTTCTACTATGGTGGAAATTGTAATTAATTTTATTTGTTTATTTATTTATATTTTCTACAGAGAAGCACTTATTGGGAGAGAAAAACTAAGGATACTCCTTGTACTATTTCTTTCCCAAATTCAGATAACACTTTAAAAGTCCAAAATAGGGTTATGATTTCACTTTACTAAAATTTAGTCCATTTTCACTCAAAAAACAACGAAAACTAAGATTTTAAATTTTGACCGTTGAAAACAGAATAAAAAAACAAAAATATCACACTCAATTCACCATTAATTGGAAAATTTTTGAGTAATTTTACAAAATTTAGAGCCAGGAAAAACACAACTCACTATGACTGTAATATAATTGATCATTGACTGTCTGCTTCGGGCTCTTGGATATCAAAACAAGGATGATTAACAATTTATTGAATGATCTCAAAGTTCAAAAATATAGTAATGATAAGTGAAATTGCCGTCTAGGCTTCTTGTATGATGTAAGATGGATGTCAATTATCTAATTTTAGCTAGTTTTTGGAAACGATTGTCTCAAAAATTGTCTGAATACTATTGAAAGTTGACATCACTGAAGGCTGTCTTTCTCAGGCAACTCAAGGTCCCAAACAAGGATACTTTAGTAGGATTAATCTCAAATTGCCAGCATCGGTTGAATGGGGAGTGTTGATGCTATTCATAAGGAATACTGACTGTGTAAAGTGAATCTCTCTATAGAGTACCTGTGCCGCTATTATTAGAAACCTGCGATTCCCACAACCGCAATTCTCGAATAATTTGGAAGAAACTGTAGGACACTTGTTGCAAGAAAAGAATGTAGATGACATTTCGCAATCATTGCAACCTTCGCGTCGCAATTATCGTCTCTTTCTTCATCGAATTATGTCTCAGTCATCTTCAAATTGTTCATAGATTGGTCGTTGTTATGGCAAATATACGGCGAACAAAATTGTTGTTACCTACTCTTAGATGAAAACGATGAATAAACTAGGTTTAATGGGTTGACCCAATAATGATCGGCTTATAAATTGTGTGAAGTTTTCGTGAATTGGCAATTATCTGTAATTCTATTGTGGGATTTAAGAGAGTGCGCCAACCGAAACGTTATTATTTGAGGTATTTATTTACACATAATATAATTTACAGACAATTGCTCTTTTTTACTCATTACGGCCTTACTCATCCAATTTTAATACATTATTATACATTCGCAAATGCTATTGATGTGGATCTCTTCTACGACTCTCTTGAGAATCTGATAAGATTGAAGAAATTGTGAAAGAGAATAATAATAATAATGTGATTTCAATTACTGGAGTTTGCTTCTCAGCGGAAACGTCTTCTCAACTTCTCAATTTTTGAATTCCTCTATTCTCAACTCCTTTTTGTTCATCTACAAATTCTCAGTTCCAGTATTTTCCAGTTTCACATGCACATCTGTGAAGCTCTGATCTTCCAAAATCTCAATTCTCAGTACTAATTTTGTGTAATGCTCATCTGGAAAATTCTCAACATCCTAATTCTCAATCCTCACCCCTTCATCAGGTGTAATGCTCATCTAGGAAATTCACGATTTCGGTTATTCCCAGTTTAAAATGCACATTCCAAAATCTCAATTCTCAACCACCACTAATGTGTAATGCTCATCTATCTGGGAATTCTCAACTTTCCTAATTCTCATTCCCCCCCCCCATCAAGTGTAATGCTTACCTAGTAAATTCACTACTACCAATTTCAAAATTTCTAGAAAAATTCTCATCTTGCAAGATAATCAGTGGGGTGGATGGAGTAAGCTATTATCTAGCTGAAGGAAGCTATTGGCAGAAGAATGTTGATGCAAAAACGTGTCGGCAGGCTAATATCCGGTTCAGGGCTTGCTTGCCCTTGCCCTGTCGCCCTTATCCGATTCGGCTGCTGTCAATTTGGGCCGAATTTCCGCCCCTACTGTCGATAAGGTCTCTGCCACCCTTATCGACAGCAGGGGCGGAAATTCGGCCCAAATTGACAGCAGCCGAATCGGATAAGGGCGACAGGGCAAGGGCAAGCAAGCTCTGAACCGGATATTAGCCTGCCGACACGTTTTTGCATCAACATTCTTCTGCCAATAGCTTCCTTCAGCCAGATAATAGCTTACTCTATCCACCCCACTGATTATCTTGCAAGATGAGAATTTTTCTAGAAATTTTGAAATTGGTAGTAGTGAATTTACTAGGTAAGCATTACACTTGATGGGGGGGGGGGAATGAGAATTAGGAAAGTTGAGAATTCCCAGATAGATGAGCATTACACATTAGTGGTGGTTGAGAATTGAGATTTTGGAATGTGCATTTTAAACTGGGAATAACCGAAATCGTGAATTTCCTAGATGAGCATTACACCTGATGAAGGGGTGAGGATTGAGAATTAGGATGTTGAGAATTTTCCAGATGAGCATTACACAAAATTAGTACTGAGAATTGAGATTTTGGAAGATCAGAGCTTCACAGATGTGCATGTGAAACTGGAAAATACTGGAACTGAGAATTTGTAGATGAACAAAAAAGGAGTTGAGAATAGAGGAATTCAAAAATTGAGAAGTTGAGACTTTTCCGCTGAGAATCAAACTCCAGTAATTGAAATCACTGATTACATTATTGTTATTCTCTTTCACAATTTCTGCAATCTTATCAGATTCTCAAGAGAGTCGTAGAAGAGATCCACATCAATAGCATTTGCGAATGTATAATAATGTATTAAAATTGGATGAGTAAGGCCGTAATGAGTAAAAAAGAGCAATTGTCTGTAAATTATGTGTAAATAAATACCTCAAATAATAACGTTTCGGTTGGCGCACTCTCTTAAATCCCACAATAGAATTACAGATAATTGCCAATTCACGAAAACTTCACACAATTTATAAGCCGATCATTATTGGGTCAACCCATTAAACCTAGTTTATTCATCGTTTTCATCTAAGAGTAGGTAACAACAATTTTGTTCGCCGTATATTTGCCAAAATGACGAGCAATCTATGAACAATTTGAAGATGACTGAAACACAATTTTAAAGAGGAACGTTTCGAGGAGAAGATCTAAGATAGGAGAAAATTATCTGGAAACAATTTATAGAGGGGAAGAAAGCTGTACGGAGATTTTCTCACAACGATATATCCAGCCTTCCATTATGGTTAACATTGTAGCTTCATATCTGTGACCAACATCGTTACTCTATAACCTTGCAATTATTCCACTATAGTCATTATTCATAAAAAATGAGAATTACAGTATTGATAGCGGAATTACAGTTGCATGGTAAATGAGCCGTGCAGCAATAATTCATCAAATTTCGTTATTATTTATTCTGATCCTGTAATCAATCAGATATCTCAAACAAGATCTATAACCTTGCAAATAAAACTTTGTAATTTTTGTTTTAACAATAGGGTAATTGATAACTGAGTTTACGGTTGTATTGGTCAACACATCACGTCCAATTTAACAATTCTTTTAATTAATGATTTTGATTTATATCAATATTGCTGTGTTATTTCTATAGGTGCGTACAGACTAAAGCCTGGTTTTCACTAGTGGAGTTAGTGGTCAAGTAACTGGCATACCAACTCCACCGAGCTAACTCTATTCTACTTACTTGGTCGGTTTCAACTGTTTTCACTGTTATTGAGAATAGTCGGTAAAGTGTGTTGTCTAGTGAACAGAACTAACCTTAAAATGTCATGTACTCTACTCTAGAGTGACTACTCTACTAGCTCGAGACTGTTTTCATTAGTATACTAGTGGTAGGGTAGAATGAGAAGCAGTGATGGTGGAAGGCAAGTGGTAGAGTACTATCCCACAATGCTATCCCACTTTACTCTACTAAAAACTAGTACCCTACCATGAACGTTTTCATTGGGAGAGTTCACAAGATAGTTAGTACTTGACCAGGGAACTCCACCAATAACTCTACTAATGAAAACCAGGCTTTATGCTCCAACTCATCCTGTATAAATACAGAAGCAAGCTGAAAATCAGCTGATGAAAAGTGAAATGCACGTGTTCGTGGCGCATAAGACTGTACGCACCTTATAACGAAAGATTGCAATTCATTTCAAAACATGTAATTTCATAAAACTCAAATTGATAAACCACATTGAACAATCTTACTAACGACTATAACTCCATTGATAAATTACTTTCACCGCGTTGTTGACAAAATTCAGACAAATTCGACTGAACATGAAACGGAGGTTATGAAGCGAAACAAAATACGGTCCAACAAAGAAATATAGATATCAGGATACAAGGCGGTATCAGATACCTGTATTTTGTATAAATATAATGTTTTATAGAGTGTATGTAGTCGAGGGGTAACTTGTATAAATATAGATATACTGATACAGGGAGGGTATCATATATATATATATATATATAAAAACAGGATACACACGACATGATATTCTGTTAAGCAAGTGAAGTCTTCACTTCCTGGTTGATTGACAAAGGAGACCCAGCTCCCCGAAAATTCTCGTTTAAATGTAAGTTTTTAAGTGTTTTTAATCTATCCGTGTCGTGTGTATCCTGTTTATATTTATATTATACAACTTTAAAGTGTTTTCTGTTAAGTGCTACAAATATATATATATAATATATATATATATATATATATATATATATATATAGATATAATATTATATAGTGTCAGTGGTCAGGTGGTAACTCGGAAGAATATATCTATACTGATAAAAGTTTGGTATCAGACCTTTAAGGACTGTATAGATATAATATTTAACAAGGTATAGGGTGACAAGGAGGGAGGGGTGACTTTTGTTGGCCAACTTGGGAACCCATTTTTCTTCGAGGTCCAGAGAGAGAAATGGGAGATTGAGTGAGAGAGAAACAGTGAGAGAGAGAGAGAAAAACAATATGATAATAATAAATAGGAAACAATGGAGCGGCGCACTACAAACATTGCCTTGCATCATCATTAGGGTGTCAACACACTAGGCGGAGAGAGACGCCCGCACGCGCCCTTTCGCGAGCACGCCCCTCCTCTCAGTGCAGCCCTGAGGGCACGCTGGCAAGCCTAGGTCTGCTCTCCACTCTTGTTTACTTTCTCCTCTCTAATTTTCATTCAACTGCCCCCCTGATCTGTCTCTACCCCCCCGGGGTCGCCAAAACAGTCCATTAGCCGTTGTCGTAGGTACCTTTTGTTCCAGAGTGCAACGCAACACACAACTACTCCCCCCACCCCACCACTCTAGGTACCCGTGAGATCTGTAGCAAAAGTTGGACGCCGCCTTAGAAATGACAGTGGAGATGCCAATTACCTGTACTGAGTACTGAGTCTGTCCCCCTACTTCTCTGCACTATTCTCATCATGGAAATATATTCTTCATTCTTATTCTTAGCTAAAGAAAATGCTTGCTTCCGTTATTTGCAGAGCTTCATTTCTTATTAGGATGATTACTTATATCATCTTGATAAAATCGCTTTCCATGGTAAAATCATAGAGAAACAATAGCGTAAGTAGATATCCCATGGTATAGGGAATTTATGTCGCAACTTTTACTGTTATCTCAAGCCGATTACTGTAGATTATTGTCAATTTTTACTGTTTTGCTGGGGTGATAGTGTATGAACGGCACAATTTGAGAGACTACCAGCATCACACAGCTGCATGGGAAAGAACTACGTGAACTATCGGCTTCGTATAACAGTAAAAGTTGCGACATAAACGCCCTATACCATGGGATATCTACTTATGCTATAGTTTCTCTATGGTATAATATAATGAACAAATTTATTCCATCCTACACAAGTGGAATTATACCATGACAGTGTATTATTCTATTTCATTTGAGTATATTTGTTGACCCATAAAGGTTAAGTCCATCTTTCTCTGTGGAAATTGAGGATTATTTCATTATGAAACGAGATATTGAACACTCGTCGGTACTCCACCAACAGAAATCAAAAAATTAATTTCTTCAAGTCCTATCTACAATACACCAAATTTCGTTATTCATACGTTATTATTCATAACGACTCCCTTCACTTCCAATCACTCAAATGAAAACAAATTAATGCACCAACAAGTTTGTTTATATTTCAGTCGTCATAAGTCTTAAATAATAATAATTACATTATGCAAAGTGCAAGCTGTTTAATCCCTTAATACTATCTTAATACCATTCCTAATAATAATGAGTATTATTATTACTACCTCAACGAGTTGACGAGAATCGACGACAGTGGAGAGAACATGTTGAGAGAATGGGAAACGGAAGAATCCCCAAAGCTGTCATTGCTTACAAGCCAGAAGGGAGGAGAAGTATTGGCAGACCAAGGAAAAGGTGGGAGAATGCTTGAAGGCGGAACAGGTATTAATGCCTACCCCTGTAACAAAGCGACGATGATTATTACTTGACATTAACTCAATATTTTAAATCTTGATACTATTAAAGATTTTTAATACTACTATTTCTTACAATATAAATTCTCAATTTTAAATATTATTTCTCAGTGTTTCGGGTCTTATCACTCAACTTCAATGAATGCCTGATGCATGGAACAAGCTCATAACGCGAGTAACTACTGTAGGGCATTTCATTACAATATGGAAGATGAGGGAATCAAGTTTTGATTAAATATAGTTTGGCAGCAGTTTCATAGCTTTTGATAATATATTCAATCCCAGTTCAGAATAATTAGGAAGGTTACGGATTGAAGGAGTTGAGTAATACAGGTTGGAAGTAGTGGTTGAAGAGTAATAACTATTCAAATACGAACAAAATACGAATTGATGATGAGAATAGTGAACATAGAGTATACTCTATTCTCTGTACTCGTGAAGTGAACGAACACGAATCCCTAAGTAGAAGATTATGTAGATGAGGTTTAAACACACTAGAACTTCAAAAGAACTTCAAGCTAGTAGAAAAATGGCGACTCTTCATGGAAAGCCTAGTATTTTGTCATTAAATCTTAAAAGCCGAACAATAGGGAATGAAAATGCTTAGAATCTTGTCATAATGGTAGCAATCCCTAATGAAAAAAAATCATGGAAAAGTAGATTGACTTCATTTTGAATTTTTTCTTTTCAAAACTATGGGATGAATATAGATCATAAGTAGATTGATAGCTAATATGTGAAGAGATAGACCTAATACATATGTAAATGTAAATACTGTAGGTGAAACCGAATAAATGCAACATCGACGTTACCAAATTTTCTTGTAAAAATGGTTGCACTTATCATTATGGGTTTCATCAATACCTACTATTACTTCAGTAGGTAGTAATAGATAGGAAGTAATAGTAGGTATTGGTTTCATTCCCGGTTTATACGAACAGCTGATGATTCTACATTCAAACGGGTTGATGCAGGACCTCATATAATTATATACTACCGGACCTAAGCCTAGAAAAAAATCTGGTGTGGCACACTCACACAACTTTCCTTGCCGTTATGAAAATTGATCACTTGACGCTAGTGTTCCCGCGCATCTCAAGTCTACTATTCAAAGATCTAAGCCAGCTGGTGACAGGACAATAACGCTGCAGACACATGAAGTCTGCTATCTCTTCATAGTGAATGATTTAATAGAATCAACACTTGCCAACAGTTTGCAAATTGAATAATCTTATTTTCTAGAACTTCGAGCTTATTTTCAATTTTAGGTGAAAATGTTACTGAATATTAATTGTAGAGATTTTTATGCTCAATCTTTTCCACTTGAAATTTTTTGTTTAAATTGTATCTGAAGCCTGATAATTGGGAATCTAAAATCAAACTTTGCATAGATGAGGCGGAGCTCCTGAAATTTTCACAGATATGGGACTTGTGGCAGTTGATAGAGCTTATCAATGACTATTTTTGGTATAAATTTGATCAAAATCGTTGGAGCCGTTTTAGAGAAAATCGCGAAAAACCCTAATTTTGACAATATTTTCGCCATTTTAGCCGCCATCTTGAATTGCATTTGATCGAAATTGTTCGTGTCGGATCCTTATATTGTAAGGACCTTAAGTTCCAAATTTCAAGTCATTCCGTCAATTTGGAGATGAGATATCGTGTACACAGACGCACATACACTCATACACACACACACACACACAACACACACACACACACATACACACACACACACACACACACACTTACAGAGCAATACCCAAAATCACTTTTTGGACTCAGGGGACCTTGAAACGTATAGAAATATAGAAATCGGGGTACCTTAATTTTTTTTGGAAAGCAATACTTTCCTTACCTATGGTAATAGGGCAAGGAAAGTAAAAATGGCCGCCGTATGTGGTGGTCTTATAGAAATTGCTACTGAGAAAAAACACTAATTCGAGAGCTGTTCGAGAGCGTCTCAGTTTGTCGAAATCTCAGTTCGTCTAGTCCCCGTTTAAAATATCAATGCCGGCCACCACATACGGCGGTCATTTTTTTTTGTAGGCGCAGGTCCGGTATATAGGAAGTCCTGGTTGATGCATATATGGGCCTGAATGAGATGCACTATGGATCTGAAACGGTAATAGAAGTTAAATGTCGTCTTGTATTTTTATAAGTTAAATCTCCTATATGATTCCATCCCGTATTATTTCTCTCAATCGTAAGACATCATCACAAAACAATATTAAACCACAGTTTCTCTAAACGTATATCAAAGGTCTATCCATATATTTATAACCACAGATTTACTGGCATTGAGATGTGAACACACACACACCTTGGCAGAGAAATCTGGCGACCGCGGGAACTAATCCAATCTGAATACAATCGCGTTTTCCTCTCAGTGTTTCACTTTTTGCGTCCATGTTCTACATTACGAGTTTCCAGCGTTTACACGTCAGGTGATTCCTTTCTGAGATTCACTTAAAATTGTCAGCATTGATTTAATGAAAAGATCTGATCAATGAATGCTGTCAGTTTCAGTTGAATTAAAACTACAGCACGCTTCGTGTCGATTTGCAGCCTGAGATTTACTTACTTTGAACTGTCAGCATTGTTTGAATGGGAAGCATTGATGCTATTAAATAAGGAATGCTGCCAGATTGAAGTGAATCTCACTATAAAACTCCTATATACATATAAATTCCACATGTAAATAAACATACATTTAACCTGCTATACAGATATATATCGTATTACATTTTAGTTCTTTTTCATTGTATTGAGTGTTTTACCCGCTACATCCCCGCGTGGGAACTCAATATCGTTTTCTAACTCCTCTTAATTGCGTTTTGCTGCTATTGAACCGTTCTGTGTAAACGGTTCACTTTGAGTTTTTGCTATTGTTTTCCTACAATCGCGTTTCTTGATGGAGACTTTCATTCTGTTTGTGATTTGTTGTATTTCTTTGTAAAGTGGTCTGAGAAATTGTTTCTTTGTTTCTTCAGTTTCTTGTAAAACTGTAATAATTGATACACGTTTCGATAATTGCACGTAAGAATACTTTACGGTATCAAACCAGTATTCTACAGTTTAAGAATGGTTTTCTTGCTAACCTAAAGATTTATTAAAATATCTTAACAAATGTTTCAAACTTGAAAATTGTTAGTCTACAGTAGCTACTGCTACAGTAGCAGTACTGATACAGTAGCTACTGCTACACCGTTGCACTCTAGTTAGGGATTAGTGAGTATAGGGAGCTTTGTTAGTTAAGGTTGAAGTTGAAGTTTAGGTTACGGAAAGTTTAGAGGTTAGGTTTTGCTTTTAAATAGAAATATGCTGGTATTATTCAGAATTTTTGATAATTACATTATTATACTGGACCATCTAAAAACAACAGGAACTTGAGGTACTGAAAACTGGACATACTGAAGTTGTCTACACTGCATGAATTTGATCAATTGAAATCTTGATGGAGTGAATATTAACCTGTTCATATTCATATTGATCCAATTATTCAATAATCTTTTCACTATTTAGCCTACTTGGTCAAATGATATGAAGTGATGACATGAACATGAACCTAGCGTGTGGTTGATTCAACCAACGATTCTTCCTGACGAAGTTAATCAAAGGCTGTTATTACCTTAGTTGGACTATCAGACTGACCTATCAGAGTAATGTATGTTGAAAAAATGTGATATGGTTTTTTCATTGGTCACCTCTGGTTATTCCACAGTTATTTTTAACAATAAGTTGAAAAAGTATCCTTTTTATACTTGAATAAAAGGTTGTTATCGCCTCATACGACATAGCAACTAAGTGAGTGTTTGATTGGTGAAACTTATGATGGAAAAAATGTGAATATAGATAGTCTGTCGCTCACCTTCAGTTATAACACTCCAACATAATGGGTGTTGAAAAATGTATCCTTTTTTATATAGTAACTGCCCATGCTTACGCAAAGACAATAATAATTGTGCCGACTATTATGTATGTTGTTATCCATTTTTTTACTTGTCACGTTCTTGTTCGCTTCGACCATTCTGGGGAAAGGTTCATTTTTTGTAGTAGTTACCATTTTTGGGCGCAACCTATCAACTACAGGCGTCAGGAGTATGTGATTAGGCCGGCTAATGACTGCAAGCCGACATTGGTTACGTGTGTACTGCCTCACTGCCCAATTGGGGACTGGTTGGTGATTGAGATTGCCCACTGCAATTTGTCTAGAACTGGTGAAAATAGTACTGTACTATATAGTAGTACCAATATGTCCAGTATCTAGGTTTCTATGTTTTCTTGTTTCTTGTTCTATGTTTCTGTGGGTCTATGTTTTCTTTGCTATTTCTCATTTTCTTCTCCAGTTCGTTCTTTTTCTCATCAAACATATTCATTTTTCTTTTTCCATTTTCTTCTCATCAACCATATTCATTTTCTTTCTCGTTCGTTCCTCCTTCTTGTGCTTTTTCTCATTAGGCTTTCACACTTTTTTCTCTCCAATATTCTCTTTCTTTGATTCAAGTTCAGTTTTTTCATGCCTCTCGTCATATCATTTATGCATTTCCCTTTTTTCTTGTCCCTTCTTCTTCCATTTCCTTCTCAACAATATCAATTTTCTTTCTCCTTCGTTTGCTTCTTCTCATTATGCTTCTACACTTCTTTCTCTCCAATATTCTCTTTCTTTTCTGTCTGCTTTTACATGCCTCTCCTCATATCATCTATGCATTCCCTTTTCTCTTGTCCCTTCTATTGTCATTCTTCCTCACCTTTTTCCCTTTACCAGTTCTTAATATTAGCCATTAATCCTCTGTCCATTCCTCTTCGTCTTTGCTACCTTCTCCCTCCTATCCTTTTCCAACCTCCTATTTTTTTCTCCCCATTAACTTATTGGTTTTCATATTCTTTGTAATCTTCAACAGATTAGATGGATGATAAGTCTAATATTGTTTATGCTTTTCAGCTATTCTTCTCCCTTTTTCCTTCTCCCCTCTTCTCTTATCCCAGTTTCCAATATTTTGTATTCTGCCTTTAATTTATTGTTCCTGCCTTCTCTCCAATAAAATAACATTTTAAATAAAAAGACTAAGAATTTGTCAAAATATGACTATTTATATGACTAAATATGACAATTTATATAAATAAATTGTATATGAATAATTACCACAATATCAACTTCTCAACTACACAAAAAAGAAAAAGGGAAAATTATCATTCTTATTTTTACTCTTTTCGTCTCTCTTCCCTACTTTCTCAAAGTTTTCTGTTCATCCTCCCTTATCCATTGTTTTTCTTATCTCAAATGTCTCTATTACATGTTCTACTCTCTTTTCGTCCTCACCCTACCTCTATTCTCCCACTGACAAATCTTAATCGGTCTGTTCTTTCTCTTCAAAATTGTTTTTCCAACCTAAATGACACCCCGAAACTATCACTCCCATACATACATGCCGGACATAATATTGTGCACGGCGTTCGGAGGTCACGTAATTGTAACAATTGGTGTTCCGTGACGGACCGTGATAAGACGTGAGGCGTGAGTTGGTCGGTGGGACACGCACGTGACATGCCCTTCTCTTTCAGTTGCTGTCTCTCTCTCTCTCTATCTTTTTGTTTTGCTCCATCATTTTTTTCACTTTCCCCTTCGACACTTTTGCTATCTTGTTCTATATTATTTATTTGCTCTCCAAATGTTCTGTGCTGTACCTCTCACTTCCAGTCGAAAGAGAGTACTTTATGTTTGATTGGAATGGAGTTCCTGTGTTTGCTTTTTGAGTATTACTCGTACATTATTGTAATCTAGAGTAATGACAGTTGTTTGAAGTGGGAATTATAATTTGACAATAAGTGGAATCACAATTTCTTGTCAGTAAATGTGTATTGTTTTAGTATTGTATGAAATTAAATACCTCAAAAGATTTTCTGGTCAACAGCAATAATTTTGATTTGCTCAATCAATTATTGTATAATCTTGCCTATTGAAAAAATGAAATTGATTTATTTCTTCTTCGAATACAGAATACAATATTATATACAATATAAATTGTGAAGAAGGCTCCTCATATGGGCAAATGCCTGTGAGTGAGGAGCGAGTTCCTAATACAATTGAGTATTCTATACTTATAAGAGTAAAGTCAAATCAAAGAATAGTAAAGATTTCAACTTTTAGAATTATTGATAAAGAACAAGCGACAAAATACTTATTCGTTTAAATACTTAAAATCGTTATAGACTTTGAATATTTTACAGCTTCCTTTAGATTTTCAGAAACATTAAACAAGAAGTTATACTGTGATGGTTGTCAGTGCTAAATTTTCTAGTCTTCTCCAACCAGCAGTAATAACCTGAATATCGTGATTCTCAGTCACGATCGATCAAGACTGCACATGGATGGGTGACCTAGCGCAAATCTCTATGTTGGTTACGGTTCCCTCTTTGCTTATACGCATTGTTAGTACGCATGAGTCATTACTTGGTTCAAACACTTCTTATACATTTTTAAACATGTTTTTAAATAATTACAGTTCACAAGAACAGGTCGAAAATCATTAATATAACAAATGTTGGACGCACATATATAAATCATAATGTTACAAAATGGTTTAAACATTAAATTAATGAAACATATTAATTCAATATTTCAGTATTTCATGGAATTCTTTGCAAATAAAATCCCAAATCATTTTATTACCAGTCCTTTCTCAAGAAAACTGAAATTGATATATGGGTGAGAGCAAACATCTATTTCAATATTACTTGATTGCTTTTTTTGTTGTCAATGTTCTTTCTATTCTTTATATTATCTAATTCTCTATTATATTGTCTTCATTCTATTTATGTTAATTTTGTTTAATAGCAACTTAACTTTCTCAACTTGTAGTCTTTTGTTCTTTGTTCTCAACATGTACATAATATTATATAATTACTTTAATTGAACTCACTACTGGCGCTCAAGTGTTACTTTTGCCAGTAGAGCCAAAATTTTATTAGTATTATTAATTGTTCCCTAATTTTTATGTATGTATTTTAGTTAAGTGCAGTAGCATATATTTATTTTTTGTAAAGCTTTTTTGTATTTTGTTTTTGGCAAAACAAATAAATTCAAATATAATTGCAATATCTAGTGATCAGATCATTAGTACTACAATATTTAGTCACTGAGTACATACTATAACTGTACAGGAGTAGAAGTACAGATCAGATCTTATTTGCAGTGAAAGTATTGTAGTCTGGTCAAGCAAGCTCAGTACAGTTATTGATATTATCAATTGACCAAGGTCGACTACTACTGACTCGCTCCCAATAGCCTTCCATTCACCTTGCTAGAGCGTTCACCCGGAAGAAAGTACTTTCTTATAAGTTCAATAACTTATTAAGGATTGGCTGGCCTGTAGGCCTACACCCTGTGAAATGTCGACTATCTATCCTTCTATGAAACAGTCTTTCGTTTTTGTTCATTTCTTTTCTTCGTTTTTCTTGATAGGTTATTTTATGAAAAGAAAATTGCTTTTTCTTTTTTTTTTGTTATGATTCTCATTACAGACGTAAGAGAAGATATTGGCACCTCTGCTTTGTCTGGGGTTTTATTAATTGATTTTAGTTCCTGGTTCTTTTTTAAGCGGTCAGAAAAGAGCCGGCTACGAGCCAATTATTGTTGTGGAATGCATTTGGAAAGGAAACAATGTGTGCCTGAGTAGATAATGGAGAAGTGAAGATGAAGATTGAAAGGAAAATTGATTCAAAAGGAGGTTGTCGTGAAATGATTGGATATGGAATGGAAGGGGAATAATTTTCATGTTAGAAGTTGAAAGGTTCTATAGGCTTTGATTCACTAAAGTTAAAGTACATAGACTATTTTTAAAATAGATTGTTTAAATTATGTTTGATATTATTTTTAAAATAGTTGAATTCCTTTTACTCAATAGCTTTAAATATTACATGAAATCTTGAATTGAATTTAATATTTTTTTTAATAATTTGCATTGAAATGCAAGATGTAGAAACAATTTTTTTCTGAATTTTCAATTACAAACTATTGTGCTGAACTCTGAGCAACATTACTGAACTACACTGTTATAGGCTGGAGTCCTGTCATTAGTCAAGAGCTTAGTCACGCCCGTAGCCAATAGCGGACGCCCAAGTGGGTGCTCGCCTGCGATTGGCAAATGGACGTGTCTTACCTCTCGGCAAATAGCAGCAATCCAGCCTAAAAATGTTTAGTTCAGCACTTATCCTCTTAGAGCTCGCCACCTGAAGGGTCCCCTTTGAAGAAGAGACGATTTTTTGTCATGATGAAAATCTTATCTATTTTATTTCATGTATGTATCAAGTTTGATCAAAGATTTCATTTGAAAAATTGCTGTAAGTTGAAGCAATAGACGATTTAGGGTTTGAAATTGGGCGTACCTTCGTGAAACTTCCACGAGATCTTGTTGAATAAACAACATTGGGGTGTAACTTTTGTAACGATTTATTCAGAACTATAGTACTAGTGATTTATTCAGAACTATAGTACTAGTATTTCAATAATCGTGTACAAAAATATTGAACACTGAAACTAATGATGCGAAATAAATATCTGTTAATCTACATAAGAAATTCACACATATATCTCATTCATTAAAAACATTGCCATTGAAATATATTTATTTTATTTTAAAAAAATCTTGGAACAAAGAAATGTGTTTCTCCCAAAAAATAGTGGCATCAATTGAGAATATTGATGAGAAAGTTGATGTTTATAGAGATAAAATATTCTATGAACTTGATACTCTAGATACTGGAAATTATTCAATTTCTTGCTCTGTGAAAATTGATAGTGAATGATGCTCTTACTGACATGTTTTCTACCAGGTAATAGAAGTGCTGCGTGCATCAGCCAATTCACCATTCAATTGATTGCTGCTGCTATGAGGTTACATTGCAAGTAATGAATTAATTGAGTACTACTTGATAATGAAAGCTCTGATAGCACTCCAGTTATTACTAGAGCGTAGCAAATGGTTCTTCTTTACACCTGAAGAAATGATTGCCATTAGATTATCTTGTAAACAAATACAGGCTGCTCTGTAAGATCATGTTTTCATAATGAAGCAATTCAATTTATTTTTTCTATAGGTGACAAGCAAAGTTTCTTTGGAAAGTAGTTGTGAATAGGTTTTTAAAGTTATTTTCTCAATTTGAAGAAATATCAACTAATGGACTAGAGGAAGTAATAAAATAGAAGAAAGTATAGTTCAAACAATATGAATGACAGAAAGGAGCGATGGAAATAGTTATTTGTGCAACTAGTGCGCAAAGTGACAGTTTGCTGTACCGAAAGAAACGTTTACTTGAATGGAATGGTTTCTTGAGTGCAGCAAACGAACTTTGCGCACGTATTTCACATTGAATTTTTCCTACAGTCACCATTAAATATGAAAAGTGGATAATTATGGGTAAAATTCCCTGAAATCCATCAAATGTTTTTCTGTGTAATTTTATTATTAATAAAAACCTTAATTTATTTAAAATTGAATAATAATAATTGAATTATAATGATTAGTAATTCAATTGAACGAATTCATATATGACTGCTTGAAGGGGGTTCATGTTATGTAAGCATTGAAATGACTATAATGAAGGCACTTATAATGGCAGGCAGGCAAGGCAACGCTGTTCTGCACTGCCATTCATGAGTCAGGTGGACGGGCCTCACTATGAGTCAGTGCAGTTACCAACTTGATTTTGATTTTGCTGCACTGGTGCTCCATAACCTACTAAATATTTTGCGTTGTCATGCTGCAAATCTGGAGTACGCAAAGTACACACTTTGCGCACTAGTGCGGAAAAGTGATTCTTTGCGGCCTGCAATCAGTGCACAAATAGTCACTTTTCAAGGTATCTGTAGGAAAAGGTATTTTGTGTTATAGGTGGATCGAGGAGTTTCATTTACTTTCTATATGATATTCCAATGAACTACCTAAGTTAGTTTTATTAATACTACTTTTAGAAAGTCATATTTGAAGTTTGGAAAGATGAAGAAATTATTGAATTGGTTTCGAATACTCAGTTTTTGGTTTTACTCAGTCACAGAACTCACAGCTCGCAGATTCTTTTTAGTAAAGAAATTGTGTACCAACTCAGTGTAGACAAATATTGTGAGCGTATTGTTTTGTGTTATCAATCTCACTATTTCAATCTCTTACTTTACGTCACTCTTTAAACTCCTCACTATTTCAATCTCTTACTTTACGTCAATCTTTAAACTCCAACTGCTTAAGAAGAACGATTTATAATACAAAGATGGTATATAGGTTACATATACTCTCCTTGTCTATAATCTATCAATTTGTTGATATTTATTGCCATTAGTGAACTACGCAATAATTTGTAGCAGACAACTTTCATTATACGGTATTTTAATGTCCGAATTAACGACTCCATTGTACCATACCATGAAACGCAGAAATTTCGGTTGAGATTTGAACAACACCGTTTGAAACAAACAACGATTTATCCGTTTGACACAGTGCTTGTACAAATTAATCTTCTGCACGGCTTTCTCGTTAACCTAAAATAGGTGTCATTTATTTCGGGACATTTGCCGTCAGTGAATAAGCTATTAAACTCAGCCAACTTAATCGGTCGGCCGACATCTACTACTGTTCGTCATAAAATGGAATTTGCCAGAGTTATGAATTGCTAACATCTCGCTGTTTATAGAGGCTGGCTTTGTCCTAAGCTGCTAATTCCGGTCTATTGTTTATATTTCTAGTGACTTGTGTGTATCAAGTGTAGTGGAAATTTCACTGATAAATAATAATTCGGTTCATTTTTCTAAGTACTGTTCATAACATTTGTCATTATTACTACTTGGCCATTACATCTTATTATGATACATCGTATGAAAACAATACATCTTTTCATGAAAACAATTGAAAGATTATGAAAATCGATATAAATATTTCATTTCTGTTTCATTTGTAACATTTGTAATATTTCATTATGTAGTTACATTACAATACTATATTATCAATATTCTAATGTTGCATTCAATCTTCATTGTAATTAATAAGTTTTCATAATATGTGAAATTTGTTGCATAATTAGCTGTTGTACTGTAATTTATTGTAGATTCGTGTATAAACCAGAATCTATTGTAACTTACTTGAATAAATAAATTTGAAAATTTGAAATTTGAAATTTGAAATTTCAATATATGTACAATAACCATTAATTTATCCAATTTAAATCCCTTTTAAATCGTATTTGTCAACTCCTTGCAAAACAATTTCATTATAATTATGTTCACATGATGTACACAGAAAGTATAGAATGTAATACTACTACTCACATTATACTCTCTCTGGATGTGCAGTAGTATGGAATTTTCTTTTTTCTATAGGAATCGATTCTTGTTCAGCCTCACTATTCTCCTACCTTATTTACCTCATTTTTTACACAGCCAGGAGGTGAATTAAGCTTATAGACTGGACCTGACCCAACGGTTGCTACTTCCGGGTTGAAAAGAAAGAAGTTTTCATCATTATTTCTCATTACAATGGGACTTAAATTTTCTCTTCCTGACATGAGCCGGCTGTCTCTCTTGCACGAAATTAATTTTGTGATTTATGATCGACTTGACACTTCATACACCGCCAGTCGAACGAGATTTTGATGGAATAATAAAAAATACTGCGCCATTGAAAAAAGTCTCCTAGTTTCACTGTTGCATGGGAAGTAGAGCTGCTTTTTCCATTATTTCAAGCTCTACCATCAATTTCGCTTTTATAGATTTTTGCGTTGAATGAAAATTTCAAATTAATTGAATATCACAGAATACTAAAATATATTAAACATCGAATGAATTGGTTTGCTGAATATTGGAACTGGAGGATCATTATCTAATTGTATCGAATTGAGCTATCTATTACGTTATTTATTACATTTTGAGTCACTGTATTTGAGTACTAGCATATTTCAAAAGTCTTTGATTTCTCTTTCACCCATTCATTTTTCTGATTTCAATTTATTTTAGCTATTTCAAACATTATTTCAATTCTATGACGTTGATCCCTCCAATTCCTTCTATTCAAATTCCGTTGTTCAATTCGGGACCCCCTTCAAACTGTAGGATTTTACACGACCATTATCGAATAACCTAATATTTGCTCAATACATCATCAAAAATCTCACTTGACTCCTTTTGACTGAATTGAGATAAATCTGCATTTGAAGATTGAGTCTTCACAAGGTTATTATCTGTATAATCAATCTAGCTGTACACAAGTCTGCAACTTATTCTAGATTTCACTGCTTTTCTTGCTATCATTTGCCTTCATGTTATTTATTCATCCATGTATCCTACTTATACTTCATCATATTCTTGTTATCAATGGTATCATGGTTATATATGGTCCTCATACAAAAAGTCTTGGTATCAAAAGTATTCATAAATTCATGTAACTCTGAATAATCAATTTAAATCTCTATCTCTATTCTTGCAACTACTTCTATCAAAAAACACCTCATCAAACACATGAACAATTCTAATTCCATGAAAGTGTTTCTCAATATCCTTCATTCCTAAAATAATTACTCTCAATTCAACGCTATCTAGATCATCAAGCACCCTTTACTTCACCCAACGCCACCAGCAATTAATATTTTAAAAAATGTGATGGTGTCACGATATATTTGAAAGCCCTTACAGCCTTCGTTTTTTCAATGTTCCTATTATTCTCGTTCTTCATGCTATTCTTGTTGTTGTAGTTGTGGACGTCTATTTTCAGAGAAAATACAAAGGAAGGTGAAAAGCATACTTTTCAATTAAAAAAACAGCTGCAGTCAGACTGACTTTGAGGTGTCAGTATTGGTTGAATGGAAAGCTGTAACTGATATGTATGATGAATGCTGACAGTTGAAGAGAATCTCAATTTAGAGTCGTTGTTTAATTGTTGTAAGTGTTGCATTCATTGAGAATTGAGAATGTTACCCTCCATTCTATAGTCTCTGATTGCAGTACCTACAACCAAGGTATCTAGAATACCTAGAATCTAGGTACATTGCCTATAACTATAATATCACAGCTGGAAGCCTTCGAATAATAATACTAATGAACCCTCCTTTTATCTTAATGCATGTATCGCTCTGACGCCTATGTAACTCTAGTTTACTATGTAGCTATATACTGCATATATATTCATGAATCATGTGCATACTTGTTGTATGTATATAGTAATGCAGGTAAACTCTCACACTTGAAGCTTGTACATATATTAGTAAACTCTCACGTATATGTCACGCAATATTTCTGACCTAAAAATTATAATCGCACATCTCTTCAATCTTTTGCATCCGTTCTCTATTTTTGATGTTATCCTGCGTCTTCCTCTCCTTTCTCTCTCTTCCTGCATGTTGCAGGTTTTAAATTTATGAGGCTCATATTATTATTACCAATTTAATACTGGAAAAAATTCACTTTCCAATCATCAGCCTTCCTTTCGTTTTCCCTGGAAATGCTTTCTCTCAGCCCTTTTCTTCCCCTCTTCATTCATTATCTGATTATTTTGAGAATCTCTCCTTAATGCTGTGCAAAGGCTGAAAAAACTTTCTACTAGCTAGTGATTTCTTCGATTTGTATATTATTGTTGAGCTTTGAAAATGGAAAAATTTTCTTAGAAAATTTCTTCCTGAGCAATAAAGCAAAAATTTTCTAAAAATATCATTTTTTATAAAATTATTCAATTTACTAAAAATGACCTTTCAGATGAGTTTTATGAAATTGAGTAACTTTCTCAAATATTCTTGTTTTATTCAATCAACAATAACATGAAGAATTCTCAATTTAAATTTCTTGTGCTCATATCTCAAAAAGTGATGATCGGGAAAAAAATGTTTTCCTGAGAAAACCTTTCTTTGATAGCTTGATAGTATATAAATCGAAAAACTTTGGAAAGTATCACCAGTATAAAGTTTTTTTTTAGTTTTTTGCACAGCCTTATCAAGATATAATTGATGTGCTCCTTCCTTGTACTTTTCTTTTCTCTCACTGATTTTTTCATATTCCCCTTCTTCTTCTTCTTCTTCTTCTTCTTCTTCTTCTTCTTCTTCTTCTTCTTCTTCTTCTTCTTCTTCTTCTTCTTCTTCTTCTTCTTCTTCTTCTTCTTCTTCTTCTTCTTCTTCTTCTTCTTCTTCTTCTTCTTCTTCTTCTTCTTCTTCTTCTTCTTCTTCTTCTTCTTCTTCTTCTTCTCCCTCTTCTTTTTCTTCTCCTTTTTCTTATATTCATCGTCCTCTCCTTCTCATCCTCCTCCACCTCCAATTTCTCCTCCTCCTCCTCCTCCTCCACCTCCTCCTACTCCTCCTCCTCCTCCACCTTCTCATCATATGTTCATAGTCTCTTTTACACCTCTGGTTCTTGATAATTCCATTAACGTTAGTTCTTTTGAGATTAATTTCCACGTATCTTCTCCTTTCTCCTAAGCTCCTCCTCCTTCTTTTCCTCCTCATCCTCGTCCTTCTCCTCCTACTCCTTTTCCTTATATTTTCATAGTCTCTTTTACACCTCTGGTTATTGATAATTCCATTAACATTAGTTCTTTTGAGATTAATTTCCACGTATCTTTTTTCTCTCTTGAGCTTCTCCTCCTCCTTCTCCGACTACTCCTCCTCCTCCTCCTCTTCCTACTCCTCCTCCTCCTACTACTTATCCCTTCTTCTTTTTTCTTCACTTTTGTAGTATCGGTCTTGTAAATACCTATTGAAACTACTATTGAAAAACCTCTCCCACCTCTATTATTTCCGAAAATCATTTGATTGGAAACACTTCAATTAACTGCTTGTTGCAGCAGCCCATTCAACCAGAGTTGCGAATAGAAAGGGTTAAGGGCTCAATAGTGAGAGATGAAAGCTGAAGAGGAAGGAAACCAACTGGTCTTTGGTCTGGTGGTCTAGTAATTAGTGTTGATGCATGTTTGAATGGGACATTGATAGCAGTGGCAGTGGCAGTGGCTGTAGATCTAAGAGGCTGTGGTCATGTTGATAGGGCTCGGCCCCAATAGAACAGCCTCTCTTCCCTATTGATGGATGGTCCACGTTTACTGTACAGCACTGTTACGACTTCTTCTTCTTTTTTCTTCTTCTTCTTCTTCTTCTTCTTCTTCTTCTTCTTCTTCTTCTTCTTCTTCTTCTTCTCTTCTTCTTCTTCTTCTTCTTCTTCTTCTCTTCTTCTTCTTCTTCTTCTTCTTCTTCTTCTTCTTCTTCTTCTTCTTCTTCTTCTTCTTCTTCTTCTTCTTCTTCTTCTTCTTCTTCTTCTTCTTCTTCTTCTTCCTTTTCAATCGTCTCCGTTACATTCCAGGACAGAATGTTTAGAATTACTTTTTGTGTAGTTGAGAAGTTGATATTGTGGTAATTATTCATATTGAATGAAAAAGACTAAGAAATTGTCAAAAAACCACTGATTTATTGATAATTAGAAATGATAATAGTTTCTAATTATCAATAAATCAGTGGTTTTTTGACAATTTCTTAGTCTTTTTCATTCAATGTTTAGAATTGTTCTCCATCATTTTCTTGTTATTCCTATAGTAAATTTCTACTCATTTTTCTCATTTTCCTTGACTCTTTCCATTTTCTTATTAAGCTAGTTTCCTCCATTTTCACGTTCATCTTGTTGTTTCTCTTCAGAACTTCACTTTCACTGTTTTTCCTGCTTCCTTCCACGTTCTTTCTGCCATCTTGTTCCTCTTATAATTTGTCCTACTATTCCTTCTGATCCTCTCTTCACCTCACCGTCACTTACTCTTCTTTATTTCTCTCCTACTTCTTGCTTTCATATTCTTATTCCTCGTTCTTGGTGTCTCTCATTTATTATTCCATCATGTTTTCTTTCTCCAGTCTCTTCTATATTGTAACTGGCTTTCTGTTTCTCCTTCATTCGTTCCTTGATGAACTCTTACTTCAACATACAAGTTCCCCTTGAAGTAGTGAACCTCGTATGGTTCCCCTTTCAATGTCTCTTTCTTTATATTTTTCTTGTCCAATTTTAGTTTCTCTTCATTCACTCTATCATTATAAACAGGTGTTCTTAGTGGAAAGAAAGTTTTGTGTATTTTTGTCTTTAAAATTTTCTGAAATAACTCAATTTATTCAAAGTGCGGTGATATTAAGTGTAATATTGAAGTGTAGTGTTGTTATTGTAGTGTTCAGAATGACATTGTAGCCAATGTATCAATGTATAAATAAATATTTGACTATAATTTGGTGTTTTGATCATTCCAAATTCAAAATTTCTAGCTCATATATATTTTTGGACAGAAATTGAACTTTAACTTTCCACAGTAGGAACATAGCCTAATCTATTTTTTCGGACATGCTATTATTTATCAAAATTTGGGAACATAATAGTTTTGGGCTATGTCTGTTGTTCTATCCCGATCATATTCATATGATTTGTAATTGTATAAGCTGATAAATAAATAAATGAATAAAATAAATAAAAATTATATTGCGCGTCTATCCATTTCCCAACTATCTTCCCTCTTTTTTTCTGTTCTTTCTTCTTCTTCTTCTTCTTCTCCTTCTTCTTCTTCTGCTTCTTCTTCTTCTTTTTCTTCTGCTTCTTCTTCTTTTTTTCTTATTCTTCTTTTTCTTACCCCCTTCTCTATCCCAATTCTTTGACTTTTGTACCAGTCCTATTTTAATTCTCGGCTGTTTCTTTCCATTCCATTTTCCTCTTCCACCTTCTTTTTAGTCTATTTTCCGGTTACAATCCTCTTCTCTTTCTTGTTCTAGTCTCTGATCACCTTCTCATTCTGCTCTTTATTCTATCTTATAATTTTCCAGTCCCTTCTTCCTTGTCGCCCTGTTCCTCCTCTTACCCCTCCCCTTTTTTGTCTACTTCTCCATCGCCTCATCTCCTTCTCATCCTCTTCCTTCTTCCTATATATTTCTACTCCTCCTCCCTTTCCTCCTCCTCCACACCACCATCGCCTCATCTCCTTCTCAACCTCTTCCTCCTTCCTATATATTTCTACTTCTTCTCCTTTTTCTCCTCCTCCTTAATCGTCCTCTCTATCTTCTCCTCCTCCTCCCCTTCACCCCCAGGTATTCCTCCATTGACATGAGACGTCTCTCTAGTCTGCAGTGTTGTTGTGTTCAGGCGGGGGGGGGGTGGCTGAGTAGTAGCCTATCTGTCTTTTAATTAGACGCGGGGCCCATTACACTGATGAAACAAACAAATCAATTACTGGCCGACCTATTAGTGGCCCACTATTACTATTCGCCTCTGTTTGCGTCTTGCAACTGACAGATTAAGCACAGCCGATTAACAATTCAATTCAGACAACCGCGCACTCCTTCACTTCTGCTCCGGCCGCCATCTTGGTTTTTCAATTTCGTGAGAAATGGGAAAACTCATTGAGACGGATTGTCGTCTGTCGTTGAGATGCTGCGACGAATACACTTCTTACTTCTCTAATCATCATTTTCTCTCATCTTACTACTTTTATTTTTCTTCTTATTTCTGTTTTACTTTTTCTTTTTCTTCGTCTTATTTCCTCTATTGACAAAAATTTTTATTCCCAGTCTCCTTTTTCAGTTGAGTTCCTCCATTGTTTTCGTCTTCTTCTTCTCCCAAAATATTTCAGAGCTTATTTCTTCACTTCTTCTCTTCCTCTTTACTTTTTCCAGTTCTATATCTTCTTTTGCTTGCTGTACTCCTTCCATATATCTCTGCTCCGTCTTTTTCCTTTTTTAGTATTTTCCATCTCTTTATACTTTTGAACGATAATTTGTTTCTTCACTCCTCTTGTTAGCTTTCCCTTTTTCACTATTACCTTATCTTTTACATCCTCCATCTCCTCTTCCTCCTATATCTTCTCTCCTTCTTTCTCTGATACCAATAACATTTCTTTGTTCAACGTCTTTTCTAATTTTTCTTTCTTCTCTATTCTTACCTCTCCTTCGTCTTTCACCTCTCTCATTTTTACTGCCGTATCTGCACAGCTGTAGTTTCAACTTGTTGCCGTAATATTTAGGCTCATCTCTCCCTTAATTTCAAATTCTCTTCATTTCAATCTGATTCCATCTTTTCTCCTCCTCTTCCACATATCACCTCTTCCTCATCTACTTCTCTTATTTCTCCTCATCTTACGTCTCCACATTTTCTACTTCCCTTCTCTATCTTCCTCCACTTCTCTTCATTTTTTCTATTAATTCATCCACTGACCATCTGTAAAAGGGGTATAAGGATTTGTCAATTTGTCATTAATCAAACAGTAAAATGTTATCTATCTCCTTATACCTCCATTCTCTTATCTTCTTTTCAATTTTCTCATAATCTTTTAATACCTGCAACTCTTTTGGTAGACAGTTAATGGGAAGAATACTTCGAATATTCTTTCCAAAGAATGGACATTGATATGTCCAAAGCTCCGCCAATTTATGTAGATGCATAACAATATAATTATTATCTATAGTTATTATATTACAAATTGCTTTTTCATATCATATACAGTTCAATAATTATTTTCTTAGTCTATATTATGTAAATTCATCTATAATTTTGCTGTATTGTAAGCTATTGTATATAAGTGTATAAGCCAGTATATATTGTAATCTACATAAATAAAGTACTCAATCAATCAATCAATCAATCAACAACACTTATGCTATTTTTCTCCTCTTCTAATCCTTTTTGCTCAATTTTCTTCCCTCCCGTACTTTACCTCTCTATGTTTTTCTATCCCTTATTCTATTCTACTTCTTGTCCTTTCGAAAAATGGGAACAAAAGGGATGAAACTAGGACGTTCATGAGATGCTGAGTCTGAATAAAGGGTATGAGTGCTGGTTGTCTTCGGAACAAGGGAGTCGATCGAAACGAAGTAGACTAATGACGTCTGTACAGAATGCAGGCTCCTCAAGGCAAGATCTGAATTCCAATTGAAGAGCATACCGACCAACATACCACATCACTGCTCGGAAATCGGTCAAGGGGGCTTCACATCTAAAGATTCTGCTGCTAAAGTAGAAATTTACTCAGCCACTCAGTAACTTATTGAAAATCAACCTCTGTTATCAGAAATGATGTTCTTGAAGGAATTGGTGGTAGTGATAAAGATGAACAAAGATCAAGATATAGGACACACTGAGTAATAGAAAAGAATAGATATGTAGAGGGCGGGAGGAGGAGGAGGAGGAGGAGGAGGAGGAGGAGAAGAAGAAGAAGAAGACGGAGACGGAGAAGAAGGACAAGAAGTAGAAGAGGAAGAAGAAGAAGAAGACGGAGAAGATGAAAATGTTAATGTTTAACATGATGATTGATAGGATAGTTGAATCTACTTATAAATATCAATCAAATATCAAATTTGAGGTTCAAGAGTGTAAGAGAGGGTCGTCTGCGCTCTAACTTCGCATTCCTATGATTACAATAAAGACAGAAATTCAGTTCAATCTATTCCATTCCAATATTAATCTATATTATTGTCAATATAATCTATTTCATTCCATTTAAATTTGAAAGAGAAGCAGGTTTAGCTGTGCCTATTGTTCCTAATTATCCTAAATATCATTATCAACATCAAATATAATAGCAATCACATAATTAGAATTAGAATCGAACCAGTTAATCCTCTTCAAATCATTGCAATATTTTCTGAATAATTATCAGATTACCGAAAAATAAATAAATCCAATTGATCTAATCTCATATCAGTCTAATAAGCCCTTCGACTGGTTATTAATTCTCACCAACAGAGCCTCCGATTGGACAATTCTCATCAACAGCTGATTCTCAGTCAATCAGAAGACAATTCTGAGTGTCGGCCGACAATTGGTTAGTGTAAAAAAGGCCAATAGTAATAAATAAATAAATACTAAAAGCACTCCACTCACATGGGCTTTTTAACAAATTAATAAAAACAGTATAAAAATCTTGTAGTACCCTTTATTTTTTTAAATAAACTATTTTAAAGTTTTAAAAAAATGAAGGGTACTACAAGAGTTTTATACTGTTTTTATCAATCAGTCTAATACTGTATATCCAATTTTACAAGAAGACGTAAATTTCTTTCCAAGTACGTTAGTTTTAGGAATTGATGCATGAAATACCAGAAATTTTACAGTGTGAAGTCATCTTAAGGATTAAGTTGCTCAGCACGCAATTCAGCAACATAACATGTTGTCCATTTCACTGTTGCTATAATAAGTCCTTCCTTAATAGAAAACGGCAAAGGTATTTGAAGTGAGCAAAATCATTTAACGGACTAGAGCCGCAAACTAACATCAGCTAGTCGTCTGGTCTCTGGTGCTGTAGCTAAACGGGTTTCTTTGCATTTATTTGGTTGTTGAACCTTCGCCATATCCATTTGCATGTTAGCACTTATAAGTTGGCTCGCGCGGCTTTTTTGAGTGTGGAGAATTTTTCACGCCACTATGAGATCATAAATTGTGGAAGTATGCGCGCGAATGTATTCACAGTCACCTGGCTGACCTACCGCCTACGAGATGCGAGTAGTAGGCAGATACGATAATAGAAATTTGCGGCCGTAGATTGCATGTGGTGCTGGAGTTTGAAAGGAACATAATTGTGAGGAAGAAGAAAGGAGTGTATGAGGAGGTGGAAGAGTGGAAATGATAGAAGTGTTGGCAGAGAGAGAGAGAGAGAGATTCAGATCCAGATTCCTTTATTCATGTGTTTAACAAAACATAATTCAACTTACGTTCTAGCGTTAAAAATAAATACCAGTAGCGGTAAAATGGCATGGTGAATCATATTAAACTGATGAGTTCTACAATAATATTGAGCAAGAAAAATTATGAAAAATGCAAAAGTTAAGGTAGGCTACTACTGTAATGTTTTCACTTGAAACGGTGAAGTTTGGACCTTAAGAAGTCCATTCTCAGAGAGGGTATCAAGGATACCCTCCCCTTCAGCACTTAACCGTAAAAGAGAGAGAGATAGAGAAGATGATGAAGGAAAGGGTGAGAAGGAGATAGAAGAGTAGACACGGTAATAGAAAATTGTTGGAAGAGGAGGAAAGAGAGATAATGATGAAGAAAAGGGTGGAGAAGGATATAGAAGAGTAGAAACGTTAATAGAAGGGTGTTGGAAGATGGAAGGAGAGTGGCGATAAGGAAGAAGATGTCGGAAGGAGATTGGAGAAAAAGATAGGGGAGAGAGTTGTACGGAAGAGAAAATGAAGGTTAGTTAGAAGTAGCTGAAAAATACGAGTTTTTAAAGAAGGAAATTATAGGAAGAAAGGGATAAAAATAAGAAATGAGCAAGGGAGAAAGGCAACAAGTGAATCGGAGAATATTAAGATAAAAAAGAGAAGGTAAACAATAGCAATGGAAAAGAAAGTAATAATAATTATTGAAAAAGATGGAGAATGAAAAACTGGTGAACCGATATGAGAGCACAGAAAAGAGAAGTGAGGAGAAGATCAAAGAGAAGAGAAATAAGAAGGTAACTCAGGATCAGGAGATAATTAGGAAGTGTAAAAATACGGGAAAGCGTAAGGTTTCCTGGTAGGATGATGATAGGAATAAGATGGGAAGGAATACGAGATATATGAATAAAAAGCAAAAGAAAAACCTATGATTTTAGGATATCATTAATAAAATCAGAGTTGTGTCGGAGAAGAATGAAAGAAAACAATGAAGTGAGGGAGAGAACTAAGTAACCAAGGAAAAAATAATGATAACAGGAGAAAAGGAAAGGAGACAATTTTCCAGTAAACCAGATCATGGAATATTATGAAAATAGGACCTACCACAGATCTAGCCTGATGTATTATGGAAAAATAAATTAGGCATAACAAGAAATAAATGGAGTATAGAATGGCTTTACATTGGCTTAAATAGGAAGCAGAGAAAATGGAAGACGAATTATACTTGTAATATAAAATAGTGGAAGAATGGAAAGAAAGAGAAAGAATAAAAGGGAACCGGTTATGTGTGTGTATCATCTCCCCCGCATAGCGGACTTGGCTTTACTTAGAATTGATGGTTAGGGACTTGATTTTTTTACAGTTGACTTAGGTTCAGAACCCCTGGCGCTCTAGTCCCCGGTTTCCCGTTCACTCGCTCTGTGTATCTCCTCTTTCTTCTTCTTTTTCTTCTTCTTCTTTTTCTTCTTCATCTTCTTCTTCGTCTCCTCCTTCTTCTTCTCCTTTTCCCGTCTATCCTTTCTTGTGTCGCGCGAAGAATGATTTACAGCACTCGGTTCCTTACGACGTGAAATATTACTTGTCAAGATAATTTGGGAAACAATTAAGGAGCATTTTATAGTATTTTGGCTTTGTTGATTTATGACCAGCGTCGCTGGGATGCTGGAAAAGCTATAGAAATAAATTCACTGGCAAAACAGTCGAATCTCGAGGCTTCGTAGTCTATTTGACAGAAAGAGAAAAAAAGTCTAAACTAGGAGATAGATAAACATTTTGCAGACTGGGTTTTCCGTTAACTCTGGGGCTGTATCTCTGTAATCTCACAATATAGTGATACTGTACGTTCCAGAAGGATTCGCAATTCCGGTCAAGCTCAAGTTAACCTCTGCTAGGTCAACGAATTTTAAAAAAAGCTATAGTTTTCATCTCCGATGCCATTTTGTTGTTAAACTTGTGTATATTTTCGCCGTGAATGAATTGCAAAATTCAATAAATAAATGTTGTTAATTTCAAATGAACAAAATGCAAAATGATATGGAAAGATCGAAGAGAGAAAATGTGTATTGTTCTGTATTGAAAGCTTTTTATTTCAAAGGAGTATAGAAAATAGCAGGAGTAGCAAATAGGAGAGGAATAGCACAAGGCTACCTTACTTTTCCTCTCCCTATCATCTCGATGATTTTCTTATTGTATGAATGAAGAATGAATAAATATAGTAAACTGATTCTATTGATGGGATAAACTGATGAAATTCTACTGAATGATGTTGAATCTATTACTAAATTTCATGCCAATATCAGTATTTCTAACCTTTTTCGTTGAAAATGCACTTTTTGAATAGGTTGCTCGTCTTCCTTACCTGCAAGAAAACAAAGATATACAATATTAATTAGACTGATAATTTTTTGTAATTTTCTTAAATTATAAGAACTGTATTTTTTTCATTATTTATCTTGTATTTACTGTCTCTTATTCTGAAGAAAAATCAAGATATACTTTAATAGAGGATTACAGAATCCAATACTTCAGTGAGGTTGAGAAATCGATTATCTTTGAGAAAATTTGAACCAGATAATTCAGTCTATTTATCCAGACTAACATTGTTATTTGAAGAAACAAATCCTTGAACATACAATTCTTACTCAAACAAGAATCCCCGATATTTTCGTAATGTAATTATATAGACAACACCACTCTTTTGAAGTTCCAACACTTTTCATTGCAAAGATCACAAGTTTAAATCACAATTCCATGTTAATAGAAGACATGTGATTATGTAGCAATAGCTCGCGATGGTTGTACCCTGAAATTACAGCTATAATCGCTGTTTTACCCTGAAATTATCGCTATAATCGCTATACTTGTTACACTTTCGTTGAAATACGAGTAATAGTTGTTAGCTCGTGCCTGACTTGCCCTGTCAGTTATCATCTGGAGCAAACGAGCGAGCAAGCAGTGAAGGACGAATGCACTAATTCGGAGTATGCTATAGTGAGATTCACTGACCAACTGGCAGCATTCCTTGTAAATGATACCGAAGATTTACATTCAAACAATGCTGACAGATTGAATGAATCTCAGTATATCTCTGTTGTTGCTGCTCTATTCCCATGATCCAGTTATTTTTGAGTGTGCCCTTGACAATAGAAAGTGTTTCCAGCAGAGTACGATGCTCTCCTTCGTTTAGTATGCCGCCGACGCCTCCTTCAACAATCTTCCTCTTCTTCTTCTAGATGTTCTTGTGATACTGTTCTTCTACGTCTTCGTAGTCGTCTTTTTATTCTTCTTCTTTTTATCAACATTTTTCAAATTTCTGTATTTTGTTTTTCACATCTCCGTATTTCTCTTCTTCCCTCTTCATTTTCTTCGTGTTTGTCCCCTTCTTCTTGTTCTTCTTTGTCTGTCTTTTTGTCTTCTTCTTCGTCTTGTTCTTTTTGTCTGTCTTTCTTTCTTGTCCGTCTCCTCCTTCATTAACTTTTCGACTGTTTGGTAATTTCTATCGTCTTTTAGTCCAGTCAACGAAATATTATAGAGGGAAAATTTTGGAAGAAAACATATCAAAAGTCCTCATTCTTACCCCTTGTGCTTAATTAAGGGATGAGGGTGGTTCAAAAATTTTGTTTTTTTTCTTTTCTGGCTAACACGCAAGTATCTTGGAAACAATGCATTTCAGCGACATGACTAACTGAACAAAATTTAAGCTAGATAAATTCCTACAAGTTTTGTTATGTAGAGTTTTGTGATATCTCCTTTAGTTTTCGAGATATCTACATTTAAAAGTGTAAGAGACAGTTTTTCTTTCAACTTTTTGAACTTTCAGGGCTTATTACTCAACAACAATACATCGAAATTTTTCCCTCTATACCTTTTTTTGAGCATTCGTTGCCTGGGCTTTTATTTAGTGTTGACTCAACTTACTGATTCTCTTGGTTTGAATCCTCTTATTCTTGTTGTCTTTTTCTTCTCTAATAATTTTTTTCCATCTCAATTCCTTTTCTCAATTTTGTATTTTCTCTTTCTCAAGTTCTGTGTTTTTGTTAACCTTAAATAACATTTCCAATTATTTTTCACAAATTTATCCCATACTTTTCTTTTCTCGTTGTTCTCTATTCTTTACTCTTCTTGTCTCCCCTATACTCTTGAAACCTCTGAAACCTCCCGCTATTATTTCATTCCTCTCCTTCCAGTTTTCATTTATCTCTCAATCAGTTTTTTGGTAGAGAGTTAGTGGGGAGGATATTTTTAATATTCTTTCCGAAGAATGGACATTGATATGTCCAAAGCTCCGCCAATTTATGTAGATGCATAACAATATGATTATTATCTAGAGTTATTATATCACAAACAGCTTTTTCATATCATATACAGTTCAATAATTATTTTCTTAGTCTATATTATGTAAATTCATCTATAATTTTGCTGTATTGTAAGCTATTGTATATAAGTGTATAAGCCAGTATATATTGTAATCTACATAAATAAAGTACTCAATCAATCAATCAATCAATCATCTTTTCTCTCAACATTTTCTTCCCAACAATTTCATCTCTCAATATTCTTATTATTTTTCCCTTTCCCTTATAAATTCCTTGTTCCATAATTTCCCTACCATTCCTACTCAGCTCCTTCCCTCGTTATTTAGTCTTATTCAGGCACAATTGACAAACGAACCAGCCTCTGACCACTGGTCAAATCCAGGACTGCAATAAATTACAGCTGATTTCGTTAGAATGGTCACAACAATGCTACAGGTGTTTCGCCTTTGGGTGTGTGCGTGTGTCGTGACGTTCACTTTTTATTTCGGCCAATCGGCACGATTTCTGCTATTTCTATTCTTGTTACCATGGTTATTCCTATAGTTTTCGGTTCAAAAGTAACAGTTAATCATTGTTTTTTCTCATTGTTGCTACAGTATTTTGTCCGAAAGAAACTGTTATCCGTTGCAAGTCCCTCAGAACTGCACTCTTGATTCTGCAGAGCTCCTCCTCTATAATTATTGAAGAGTGGTGACCCGCGTGTTGAACCCTTGGCTTGGCAAGGTCAAACCAATCTCGCAGGCTTGCACAATTTCAATAATAATTCACCTCTCGTTTGCAGTGCATTCGTCCAGTCGTGTTGGATGCTATTCTCATTTTTAATTTTCCTATAAATTCAAGTGTTAGAGAGGATCCTTCATTTGAAAATTGATAATAACCATATTAGAAAGAATATTCTCTTATTCTAAATATAGATTACCGTATAATATTTTCATTGATAAAACATTGTTATGATTTGAATTGCAATGATGATTTGTTGTTACTGTATCAATCAATATTCATCCTCACAATTTTTCCCATTTTTCAGGTAAGCACCAGAAGTTAGTCCACCATTATTGGGATAATCGGTGAGTAAATTTGGCGAATTTGAATTTGAAGCCCAAAAGTATAATTTTGATGGATGATGTTCGAAGCAAAATGGTAAATTTTTCAAAATGAAATAAAAACACACATATATCGTCAATATCTACAGTTTTTATCGGTACTGGATCATGGTTTCGTGACCACACAGGTCAATGTCGACAGTCGAATTTGTAAATTTTTCATGTTCTCTGAAGATACTGCCAGCTCAATATTCTTATGTTAGAATAATTTTATTGAAATGTATCAAACTTTCAACGGCATTTGAATCATTTTAACTTTTGTTAGGTGTTATCATAAATCCAGGCATGTCCTGCACATCTGTTCCTTAATTTTATATATATATATATATATATATATATATAATATATATATATATATTATATATATTGGAAATAGATAAAAAATCCAATTTAAACTTTCAAATTGTGTAGTATTCACTGCGTTATTGTAAATTGTCATTGAACCATTTAACAATCTATTATCAGTTGATTTTTAATAACCAAATTTCTCTTAAATAATACCTATCCACTTACATTAAGACATTGAAATTATTATTTTAATTTGGAATATATTGTTCTATTCAGTTTAATGCATAAGATTCATGAAGAGGCAAACTCTTTCTATTTTAGAGCTTGGGATATTCAATTCAGAACGTAATCTATTTTTTGCACAATTCAACTCAATTTCTCCACCCAATACCGTTTAAGATCTATAGTTTTATCAACTACTTTTTCTAGTTCATTTCACGTTACAACGGTTCGCTTTCACTTTCATCGGTTTCGATCTGAATAAATTGTAGGCTATTCAATTAGATCGGCACCAATACAAGAAAAAACTCTGGCTTCTTTTGTTTTGCTGTAACCGACTGCACAATACACTTGTTTGCTGTTCCTCGATATTCCTGTTCTCCTCTTTCACCTTCTTCTTCTTCTTCTTCTTTTTCTTTTTCTTCTTTTTCTTCTTCTTCTTCTTCTTCTCTTCTTCTTCTTCGTCCTCTTCATTTTCTCTTTATTTGTCCTCTTCATTTTCTGTATCATCTGATCATTCTGCTACAGAACTATTCGTTCACTTCACATTCTTTCATGTTGATAATGTTCCTCACTGTGTTTTTGGTAGAAGATTCCTTCCGGCAACAAACTTCTCAATCAGCTGACTGATGAATGCAATATTGTCCCGTGATCGGTGTAATTTGGTTTTTAAACTTTATTATTCTTTTTCATTCGTAAAAAATTCTCCTTAAACGCTCCTTTATTTCATTCATTCACACCAGTTTTTATTTTTGTCTTCTTTTTCTTCTCATTCCACTATTTTCCGCTTTTTTGTTCTTTACTCATGAACTTCAAAGTCCATCTTCCTCTTCCTCTTACATCGCTTCCTTTCTCTTCCACATTTTCATATTTGTTTGATTATCATTTTTTCTTCTTCTACTTGCATTTCACAAATATTCTTTCTCCTTCTATCACGGCTTATGCCTCCTCTCCTCTCCTCATTGTTCCCGTTTTCTGAATATTTTCCGTCCAACAATTTCCAATTTCTACAATTTAATCTCTAGATTTGTTTTTCATCTAGATTTGTCTAGATTCCATCTTCTCCCAGCACCAGACGTGTTTGCCTCCTCTGAGTTTCCTTCTCTTAGCTCTTTCTCTCTCTATCTCATTACTCTTACCTATCTTCAGATTAAATTTGACTTCTATCCTTCCTTGTCCTCTTTTCTAATCAACCTTCATCGATTTTTGTGTTTTCTCTTCGTTCTTCTTATCACAATCTTCATCGATACCTCATTTCCATTTGTTATTAAGTTTTTCACACTCAAATCGTTCCTGACTCTTCCATTCAACGTTCATTCTCTTAGCTTTCAATTTTCTCCTGTTCCTTTCCATCTTCATTTATCATGTTTGAATGTGTTCAACATTGGCTCGTTGTTGGTGTTATTCCAGTTTTCATGGGAACATTCAATATTTTCGGCAGTCGGCTCCATTCTACTTTTATTTTCCTTTTCCATGCTTTTGTTCTTTCTTCATTTCTTTTGTGCTACTAGTTTTCTCTTCTGCTGATTTTATCATACTCCTCTCTTCTTGCATCTTGTCCTCCTTCTCTTCAACCTCTGCTCCCACCTATTCCTCTTAATAGAGACTATTCCTCTTAAGACTAAGAGTGTATTCCTCTTAAGACTATTCCCACCTATTCCTCTTAAGTATTCTTCTTTCAACTCCTCTCATTCTGCTCACTCTATTCAGCAAACTAATACTGCAAATAGGTGCCACCCTCCTGCTGACTTCAGAATTCAGCAGCAGACGAGAAACCTGGCAAAGATCAAGTGGGATTCACTCCAAATTATCAGCATTCCATATAAATTACATCAATGCTCCCCATTAGACCAGTGCTGACAGTTTGAAGTGGATCTGAGTGCAGCGCCAAGCTCGGCTCTATTAAGACGTCGCGATTCTTTCCACACCAGCGAGCATTCAATTATAAAGTTGGTCGGCTCCACATGATTTCTTGTGTCTTCGGAATGAGGTGTGCAATGAGCCAGGCTACACTTTCAATGCAATTGGAGGCGCATGCCACTCACGTTACATTGGATGCTCAATGTGGTGTACTGTGATTTGGAAAAACGCCTTTCAGTCTAGGTCACATGACGCCAGTTGGTGGGCAAGTAGCGTTTTCCATGTTACTTGCCTCAAGTTTATTGTTTTGAATAGTTTGTACATTTGGAGAATATTTATATTGAAATCCAAGGTCTATAAATACAGGTCATGACACTCGTGTTCCTTATGGAGCGGCCATTATGTGGGGTCTTTATGGCGGTACATTTGAAATTCCAATTCTGCTCATAACAAAATCATGCATTATGCTTTTTAAAAACAATATTCTGGTTCAGATAATATGTAAATTCAGGTTTTCGATTTTTTATGATGAAATTTCAATAATAAATGGTTTAATAATTCATTTTTTTATATTAAAAATTGTTCCTATTCTTGTAACTTATGATTCATAAGGCATAAGGACAAAAGGCTAACCTCAAAAACAGTTTAAAGTTCCCAATCAATTAAATCTAAAAATCAACAATAAATTCATCAGATCCTAGTTGGAATCTAAATATTATTATTCTGTCGGGAGAATTTATTTTACAATTCAAAGCCAAGCAATATTCCTTGAACAATATAACAAAATAACGCATCATGTTGTTCAATCTATAATGATAACAACTGAAAAATTAAAAAATTGGTGTACTAGAACCCCATAAATGGCGATGCAATGCTTCACGGGACTGTGTCATGACCTGTATTAATAAATTATATATTATAAATTTTATAGACTTTGTTGAAATCCAATTTGGCAAAACGCCTCCCAGCCTCGGTCACATGACGCCAGTTGATAGGCAAGTAGCTTGTCCCATGTTACTTGCCCCAAGATTATTGTTTTGAATAGTTTTTAGATTTGGAGAATATTTAGATTGAAATCCAATTTGGAAAAACGCCTCCCAGCCTAGGTCACATGACGCCAGTAGGTAGGCAAGTTACTTGCTTGTTCCATGTTACTTGCCCCAAGTTTATTGTTTTGAATAATTTAAACATTTGGAGAATATCTGGATTGGAATCTAATCAAGTAACTCGTTCTGTAATGTACTAGAACGTTTTATACTTGGCTCCAAGTTAATTCAATTACTGTTCTGCTGAATTCAAGATACTAACACATATTGGAGTATATTTAAATGTATAAACACAATACTGTACTATATTAAATTTAGAACTTTTTGAACTTGAGTAACTTACTCGATTTTATCTAACTTAGTAACTTAATCGAATTATTAGTCGATTCTAGACAAACACAGTGTACGATTCATTCCAAGTTGCGATTTATAATTCGTTTTTTAAATAGAACTAGAACTTGTTACTATTTCTAACAAATGGTAACTGTTGTTGTATTATTTGCTAGTTATAACAAGCAGTTACTTCAAATTGACTCTATAGGAGACTCAAGACTCAGATTTATTGATCAGTCATAAGATCGAATCACCAACTTTATGTACAGCTTTTTTGGAAATCGAAGTGTCTGATTTAATAGTCTTACAACTGGCCTGCATCTAAATCAATCCCAGGTATAGTATAACTAAGCCATACTAGACTATAACAATAACATTAAAACTAACATTTTATTGTCTCCAACATCTTATAAGCAAATTAATGCTGGTTTTATTGATTTTGATTAGCAATAGGCATTCAGCCTCTATCTGCCAACGCAGTTGAATGCTATGTGTGGATGTTTAGTTCACGATAACAGGTTTAAAATTTCAATACAAAATAAATTGTGGAACCAATTAATTTTGAAACACAACGTGTTATCTTCAAGCTGGCTTAAAATTCATTCAACTGTTCTCCGAATCCAAGGAAGCAGCTCATAAGATATTTGAATAACATATTTTTCGTGATGAAAATGGTCGAAGTAAAGTAATTTAATATAAGTGTTGATATTCAAGCTTACATGAGGCTCAAGTATGAAGTATTATTACTTTTGAGTTTGACGTGACAACGTATTATAAATTGGTTTGCCGGGTGACACTTCAAGAAACTGCGTTACGTTCCCATGTTATGCGCTCACAATGAGAGCGAGTGAGAGCGTTCGTTTCGGTTGCCGGTCGTCTGGAAAGAGCACGAATAGGAGCAGTGGCGAGCAACCAACGCAGCAGCAACCAGCAACCCAAAGGCATTCACCTGGAGACAGAGTGAAAACGGAGCAGTCAACCTGCGCAGGCGCCGCAAGCAATCTCCTGGGACTGCGCCTGCTTAGGTGAATAAGTGAATAGGTTATGTTGTAGTAATCACAATAATGCATAATCACATAATCATGCATAAGTGAATAGGTTATGTTGTAGTAATCACAATGTTGTGGTTCAGTGCGAGATTCTTTGTATAAATTAATGTTTCAAATATAATTCTTTGTATGAATAAATGTTTCAAATTGTTACTATTATTTCATCCTTCTTCCTACTATACGAATGAATATTCACATTAAAATTATTTTACCACTCAAAGTCGTTGTCACGTAAAACTTTCGCCCGTATACCGACTTTACAGGCAACCATGCAATTTTTTTCTTTAACCTTACAAGAGGGTTAAGTAAGACTTCAGTCAACTATATTGTATTCAACTACATCCAAATTATTCATACTCCTTCGTTAGAAGATTGACACTACTTTTTTAATAATAAGATTTGGATTTCTATGAAGTGTGGACCTATAAACACAATACTCAATACTATATTATATAATCAAACACCAAATACGTAGGCTACTATCAGGGACCACAACCAAATACCAACGCAATATTATACTATTATGGAATATTATACTGGATTTTATAATTTTACTCATACATGTTCATGTTACTAGTTTCTAATGAACTCCAACAAAATCTTCATTTCATTTTTATCCAACATATTCATTTTCCTATGTCAATCGACGGGTTCAACGCATTTCTCAGAACAACATTATTTATGTGAGTCTATTATCCATAACTGAACTCTATAGATTACGTAAATAATAATCTCCGTATCATTGTCAAACAAACCTAACAATCCCCCAGATAGCAATACCTACTATTACTAAGTATTACTATTACTTAGTAATAGTAGGTATTGCAGATAGGCAAAATATATCATTCCCGAAAATCTTCCGGTGACGTATAGCCAAAATATACAACACAAACATGCTCTTACATGCAAACTTCTGTTTCTACTTTACAAACTATCAAAGAATTTGAATAATACAAGCATTTTGGCATTTAAAAGCAAAAACCTAACACCCTAACCTACCCTTTCACCTTTCAAACCCTTAAGGTTTCTTCATCTTTTAGGTAGTGTTTATAGTTTGGCTGTATGTCAGCTTGTGAATTTCGGGGATGAGATATTTTGATTTTTAATCCCCCATCCCACTTGCTGTCAACTCATCACAACTTGAATGCACTTAATCACAGTCGGCCGTAATAATAATCTGTAGCGTGTCAGTTTGTCGGAGCCATTCGAATCCCTTCACCTGTACAGGTCTGCGACAAGCGACAGGTGTGTCCTTTTGTCCGTTCTGCTGACAACAGAGCTGTCTTCTTTCGCCGACGCCAAGTGCCCGTTGACCCACCTCATTTGACACTCAAATAAGCATCACCTGTCCTTTGGTGAGGGATTCACTTGAACCTGTCAGCATCAGTTAAATGGGTTAGCACTTATGTATTTTACAGGGAATGCTGGCAATGGTTGAAGAAGATCTCATACAGCCACCTGTTTCACGCGGAATTAACCCCGTCACCTGCCAGGATTCACTGGCAGCGTTGGTTAAATATGAAGCATTAATGTTATTTCCAATGAATTCTGTGACAGTTTTAAGTGAACCTCACTGTGCCAACTCTATCTGGTTATTTATATTTTTGACGCATTCACTGTCAACATCGGTTAAATGGTCAACATTGATATGTTATTTATGAAGATTTCTGACAGTGTAAAGTGGATCTCACTGTATCCACTTGATCCATTACTGTCGGATTGTTCGTCGTGAATTTTGTCCGGTTATCACTTGTCTGATTTGTTGCTGGAGTTCAATGATGCAACGATCAGTTATAGGATTAATTATTATGGCACTTGCAGTAGGGAGGTTTCCAGGTTCTAAATGTGTCTGATTTAAATAACTAATGTATAGAAGTGATAGATGGCGTTAAACAACATAAGTGTTCCAAAAAAAGGATTAGTCCAGGATATTAGAATTAAATGTTATCACGGTTATCAGTTATACAAAAACCGTTATCATAAATCTGCTCTTCAAGTTGGTCTTTTCAAAACGTTGAGTCTATCATTGATTTAACTTTCTAACTTTGATTATAGCAACATAATCACGGTTAAATTTAATAGATTTAATTAAAAAATCATAAATCTGCTCTTCTGGCTGGGCTTTTCCAAAACGCTAAGCCTAAAATTGATTTTAAAATTGACTTTCTAACATTGATTACGTCGTCGTATTTGTTGTTAAATGTAATTGTTTCAATACTGTAATACAGAGATCAATCAGCCACCTCTCATTTGGTGCATTAGATCATAAAGAAAATAATTCCGCTAGAGAATACTAAAAGAATACTACTTAGAGAAAATTATACTACTACTCGTTATTCGATATTCGTTTTTCTCTGGCCAGATGGAGACATCTACCAGACATCGTTTACCTCTCCATCAGAGCTTTTCGCACTGGAACTCCGCACATCAATCAGTGAAAAGCATTCCACAAATGTATAATAACCCCCATATCTTACTAAAGACTTTGATTGTCATTTGCAATAGAAATTGTGGATTGCAATTAGCGCTTGCATTGAGATCTGAGTAAAAAGGTGAGCGACATTATCTCAGGGGAAGAGTCTCTTGTCTGTGGAAATTTAATTAAAGCTAGAAGCGTGCGAGAAAATACGAGATATGCTAAAAGTAAAGTGCCTTACAAAATGGAACGGAACTGTAAAAATGTGAGTGGGTGGAGGGGGGCAGGGGTGCCGGAGGGGCAAGAAGAGGAGTTGACGGTTGGGAAGGGGAGGAGGAGGAGGAAGTGCTGGATGAGAAAGAGGAGTAAATAGTGGAGTAAAGTAAACAAGATGAAGCAAATAAGAGCTTTCTAATGAGCGTTGTCAGAACGAGATGGTATGCCATAATATACTTTCAAGTGCACAGATCTGTCTCAGATGACTTGCTGGGAGTTGAATATTATTTGATACGCATTTAATCTTCCATATCATCCAACATTGAATAAACTGAGCTCAGCTCCACGAATATTCAATGGAAGAAATGAATATGAATATTCTGAGATTATAAGATAAATTATATTGAATGGTGATATTGTAATTATTATTGAATAATAATACAGGATGGATACAAATAAAGGGATGGATTTATTGTAATTAGTAAGTTAATATGAAATGATTTGGATATTAGTAGTATAGTATTGCTATTTCATATAGTATAGAGGCGTGAATGTTGATAAATATTTGTTTTATATAGTTTTTTAAACTTTTTTCCACTGATCTTTAAAGGTAAATACATCGTACTGTCTCCACATTGTCCAGTTTAATGAGTTATATTAATAAGTATTAGTTATATTAATAAATATTATTAAATAATGTCCAGTTATATTAATAAATATTATCTACAACAACAATCCGCTATTTGATCAATCTCCTAAGATCTGCTAGCCTCTTTTCCATTAGTACAGATTCAACGCAACATCATGATTAGATATCGAATCATGGAAACATGTAGAAATGGAAACAGTCTACAACATTCCAACTTTCAAACACACCACACGGCTAGAGTATTGCATTTGAATTCTCAATTGTCACTGGAGTAGTGAAGTCTTATTGCAATTTATTCTGCTTTGATCAAATTGTTCAAGTGTTTTCTCAGTTGGAGCGGTTTGTTTACTCCAGTCTTTTTATTGAAGAAAGAGTTCCATTCCTATTTTTCATTATTGAATTAACTTCAGCAGTATAAAACATCATACCAATCATGATATTATGTGATTTTTGTATTGATGCCAGAAATTCTGTGCAAATTATAGAACAAATAGATTGCCATAGTTTTGATCAGATAAATTGACTGATACCTGAAATACAGCAGGAAGTTTACTAGTAAAAGGAGTATATAATTTTCATTACTGAACTTGCAGTAGTATACATCATCATGCCAATCATGATGTTATTGATATCATGCCAAGAAATTCAGTACAAATAGTAGCGTAGCGCAAATAGATTGCCTTAGTTTTGATCAGATAATTGGACTGATATTAAAAATACAGCATAAAGTTTGAATGATATTAAAAATACAGCATAAAGTTTACAGGTAAAACGAGTATAAAATATGGAGGTAGACAACAAAATTGTTTTCAAAGAATGACTTTCTTTGGCAGCACTAAAAGTAGTCCACTCACTGTTTAAGCAAAGTTCAAAGGACAGGAGGATGACAACAGCAAGGAGCAGGCGAGCAGCAGAATAAAAGGAAGGAACCGTTCAGGATGATAAATGCGGGCGCTAGGACACTCCTGACAACACTGGATTACAATTCAGCCCAAGTTTGTGCAACTTTTTATAATTTATTTCGAGCTTCCCACAGCACACAACTTCCACAAAGATAATGAGAGAAATTTTGTTTCCCCGACAACAACAAATTTACAACCCACCCGCCCCCTCCTCCCGCACCTTCTCCTACACCGTGCTTCGGACTTTATTTAATCGCTATAACGAGCTGTAAATACCCGCCATGAAAGATGATACTGCCAAGCATCACAGATAAGAAAGACAAGGCACACTCTACAAGGAATACTCCACATTCTTTTATTATCATTTATCTTTCGCTGTGAGCAAAGTGCAAATTCCTAACTCGGCTGCTGTTTGGCATTCTTTTTAGCGAGGAATTTGAACAGTTTTTATAATAAATGTTGATAAAGTAAACGGAAAAGAATTCACGCCAAGATAAAGCAAGTTGGCTCCTTTTCTTCAAGCTGGTACCGCGGGCGAAATCCATACTGTTAATCTTGTAACTTTCATGGAGTATCGCAAGTTTTCTAACAAATCCCAAAACGAATACACTGTTCCCATAAACTTCTATAAATTGGTTTGTTATCTTCCTTTATTCTAATCCGCAATTCATTCACAACGTAGTTGCTGAACCTCGGTATAACCTACCTCAAGCACAAGGGACCAAGGATAAAAAATCTCGGCATTCTCAACAGCGTTATTCTCATAACTGTTATTATGTATAGATAAGTTTGAGGGCAACCATTACTAATACGTTTTACAGGGGTTGTACTTTTACAGTGATGACTAAAGTTTTATAGTATTTGTAAACTTGATCAGTATTTTTTTCAATTGAGCTATTTTTCTATTCTCAAAATTAGTCACTTAATTGGTCTGGAAAATAGCAACATAGTATATGTGGCGACCCTGTAATGGAATCTCCTACTGTTTTAATGAAGATTATTCAAGTAAAATAAGATCATTACAAGCTACTTTGAAATAATTGGTGTAGCATGACAATTCAATTCAATTCAATTCAATTTATTTCCACATGAAATTACAATTTTGTAAATATAGTTAAGTTACAATAAAGCAATAAATATAAAGATAAATTACTTTAATATTTTATTTAAACTTGTAACGTTATTGAAAAGTGGAATCCCCCAAGAAGACTATACATCTGTGAATGGGGGAGAGTTCCTATGAGCAAGAATATAACAAAAATTAAATTTAAGTTTGAAATAGTTATAAGCAAAATAATATACATTCATAATACTAAGTTAACCTAACATATATGCTAGTATGATAGAGTGCAATCTACAGACTATTGCACTTCCCTACCACTGTTTTTGTGACCATTTGTGAAGAGTGCTTAAATGTAAAGAAAGAGCTAAAAAAAAAAAGAGCAAGAGGACTCAAGACTGTGACAATTTATTTATTAAATTGTAGAGATTTAAGAAGCATAGGAATGAAGTAAGCCCTCGGTTCCAGCCCAACCTATGCCAATCAACCATTTAAACAGCTTCCTTTTATACACCACATCGCTGCAGCTCTCAGCCTCCCTGATATGGTCAAATATATTGGGCAAATTTCTATAGACGATTTGTGCTAGATAGTGAGGAGACCTAAGTTCTATTCCGTGATATAATTGAGGTGTTGAATATCCATGGTTATTTCTGTGTCGAGTTTGATAGTTATGTTGAATATTGCTGAGTAGTTCTATTTTGTGTTTCCTGATATATGTGAGAAGTGTTTTAATATACAGTTGTCTTAAGTTGAGCACAGGGAAGTCCGAGAACAACAGCGACGTGGGATATCTGGGTTCTTTTTTAAGAATTTTTTTTATAATGGTGCGCTGGGTAACCGAGAGAGGCTCCAGGCTAGCAGATGACACCCCTCCCCAGACAATGATACCATACTGTAACACTGACTGTGCATAAGCATGGTATACTCTTTTACTTAATCTGGTATCAAGTACTTGGCTCAACTGAGATAGACCATACAGCATCCGTCGTAGCCTTTGCTTGACACACTGCATATGTGGTGCCCAACTCAGCTGATGGTCAAAAATGACCCCCAGATATTTATATTGATCCACTCTGTCAATTACCCCGCAAGCACATGATAAAGATCCAACATCCCCACATGAGTGCATTTTCACCTGTCTCAGCCCTGGGTCTGGTTGGTTTCTTGTAACAACTAGCAAGTACTTGGTTTTGCCAAGATTCACAGTGAGGTTATTATGGTCAAACCAGTTTTTTATTTTGGAAAGATCTTTAGTGGCATTTTCATAAACTTCTTCCCATTCCCTACCTGTAGAAATAACCACTGTATCGTCAGCAAATAGGAATATCCTGACAGACAGAAGAAGTGCTTGAGAATCCTCTTATAGGAAGCAGTATTGAAACAGCAAAATTATGGATGGAAAATATACACAAAAATCTATTCACTCTTGGTTTGCACGGATACGAATCCAGATTACAGAGATCACGCACTGAAATTCGGTCAAGGACGAGTTTATATTGATGAAATAGAGCACTGCTATAGACAGGTCTTGACGGTTTGTATATAAAAGTATCGATTTCGCCTTAATTAGCTAAAACAACTGTTTTGAGTAAGAGAGTAGAAACATTGTATAAACATTGACCCTATTCATGATTTTGGATAGGAACGGAATCGATTTCGGTGATGATGATGATGATGATGATGTTGATGAGTTGGGCGAAGTTCTGATAAACGAGGTGAAAGGGGTAGAGAAATAAAATGGGGATAGGTATAGGGAAGGTGGAATAGAATAGAGTGGAAGAAACGACGAAAGAGGTAAAGTTGAGGGGAAAGGAGTCAAAAAGAAACAGATGAAGAGGAGAAAAAACATCGTAATAGGTTCAGATGAGTGGGAAGGGAATCTACAAAAAGGATGGATGAAGGGGAAAAAGAATATTAATAAAGTCGCAAGCTAGATGGAACAGAGGAAGCAGGAATCAAAGAAGAATGAGATAGCATTCATCTCTATCTCGAAAAATCTGGTGTGGCGAACTCACACAACTTTCCTTGCCGTTTAAAAACCTTGAAACGTATAGAAATTTAGAAATTGGGGTACTTTCTTTTTTGGAAAGCAATACTTTCCTTACCTATGGTAATAGGGCAAGGAAAGTAAAAATAATAAGGAACAGGTAATAAATGAGAAAGCTGAAATGAATAAACTGAAAACAGAGAGGAGATGGAAAAAGACAAATTGATACAAAAGACTAAAGGGAGAATGAAAGGAGCTGAATATGAGAGAGATGATGATGTTGAGGATATAGAGGACAAAGTAGACAATCGGTAAATTCTATTTCCTACAGTTACGTTGAAAAGTGGCCATTGCTGCACTGATTACAGAACGCAAAGAATCACTTTTCCGCTCTAGTGCGGGAAAAATTTTTCTGCACTCCAGATTTGCAACATGGCAACGCAAAATACTTAGTAGGTTATATGTAGCAACAGTGCAGCAAAATCAAAATGAAGTTGGTAACAGTGACTGCTGTGGCTGCTATAGTGAGCAGAGGTGCAACGAAGCACAACGCGCTAATTATTAGTATTAGATATTATAACCAACGACAACGAGGACTTTAGGATTTTAGGATTAAGGTTTTTATCAATAATAAAATTACACAGAAAAACATTTGATGGATTTCAGGCAATTTTACCCATAATTACCCACTTTTCATATTCAATGGTAACTGTAGGAAAAACTTAATGTGAAATACGTGCGCAAAGTTCCTCTGCTGCACTCAAGAAACCATTCCGCCCTCGCCTACGGCTCGGGCGTAAACGTTTCTTTCGGTGCAGCAAACTGTCACTTTGCGCACTAGTTGCACAAATAACTATTCTCTGGAATATTTCTAGAAAATTCTATATTTTTTAAATAGTTATTATCATGCTTGAGTTGTCATTATCAAGAGATATCAAACACAATTGGTTGTGTTTCTCCTCTTGACAAGAGAAACACAATTATTACCCCATACAAATGTTAGAAGCTAGAAATTGAGGAGAAATAGAGAAAATACTGGAAGGTAAAGCAGGTGTAGTAAAATGAGATGCGAAGTTTTTTACAAGAAAAATGGAGATAGACGACTGGAGCCAGTGAAAAGAGAAAGATAGAAAATTCTGAGGTGGGGGTGGAAAGGGGAAGATAAGAACAAAGAGGAAGTGATAATGAGATTAGCACAAAATCGGAGAAAGAAAAGTGTAGATAATCTGCTAGAATGAGAGGAAAGATAAATAAGAGTAGAGGAGGAATATTATGAGGCGCGAAAAGATCTGAAAGGACGTCTTTTCCAGTTTTCAGGAGAAAAGTAAACAAAATAACGAACAATGTCAATATAAAGAAAGCATTGCAGACACGAAATCGCTGCCAAAGGAGGAGAAAGATGGAGCGTGGATAATCAGAAGAAAGAGGAAGTGATTGATGATGAATCCGTGTACTGTTTATAACCGTTGAACAGCATGCAACGGAACCGACACTTTTTTATCAATTTTTTGCCCGTAAAGTTCTCATTTTTTGTGCAAAACAGTGAAGAGTGAATGAGAAAGGCGTGTTCTTTTCGTCAAATCCAGACAACCGTTTAAGAAAAACTGAAAAACATTCTATAACAAGATGGCGGCAAAGCAGGCTTTTCCGTGCGGCATTAGTCGGTGGAAACATACTTAATTGAGTCGGCAAGGAGGAAGAAATCGTGGCCTCAAGCTTAGAAAACAATCTTGCAAATAATAATGTTTTTCTTGTAAGGCTATCGTATTTTTGATTTTCTCATGATTGTAGGCTTGATTTTCTCATGAGTTTTCTTCTTTAGCGTGGTTAGTGTGTTATGTTTTTGTACCATTGAATGATGGTTATGTTGTCTCTGCTTCCCTAGAATAAAGTATGAAAGAAATGAAATATGAACTAATAAACAATGAAGAGATTCTTTTATTAAGGAAGAGTTAAAGTAATGCAATAAATTTTAAGAATAAGTGAAGATCAAGAATGTATGAGTGTGGTTGCACTACTTTGATAGAAATAATTGAGCATTCAATCAACAAATTTGTTGGGTTACTTCTCACTGCACACATTATAACATCTAACAAAACAGATTTTTTTTACTTCAAACACTCCCTATTCGATAGTGGTAAACAAAGGCAGTTCAGTATCAGACATGTTTTTAGATAAGAAGAATATTCCTCAAACATTATCTCAGGTTTAGTCCTGGGTGGCTAATTTCAACTCGTGTGAGATCAGGTTTAATTTCTTATCTCTAATTCTCATGTGCTAAGTCTCATATGAATAGGAACCTCCTTTACTTTTCAGTTTTCTTTACGTAGTCTCCGTTTCAGTGTATTACTCAGTTTTCTTCTCATTTCTTCTCTTCTTTCTCCCATTTCTCTCCTTCTTATCTATCTGCTCCTCCTCCTCTTTCTTCTTCTTCTTCTTCTTCTCTTCTTCTTCTTCTTCTTCTTCTTCTTCTTCTTCTTCTTCTTCTTCATCATCATCTTGTTCTTTTCCTGATCTCCTTCTTCTCCTCCTACTCCACTTTCTCATCTTCAACCTCCTTTCTTCATCCACTGTCTCATTATCTTCCTCCTCGTCGTCTTCACTTCACATTTTGTTTTTCTTCATAATATTCTTTCATTTTTATCCTGATCCCCTTCTTTTTCTCCCATCTATCTTTCTCATCTTCTTTTTCCTTTTATTCCTTCATTGACCGTTTCATTCTCTTCCTACCGTCCCACTACTCTCTACTACCTACTCTCTCCTTTTGTACTTCCTACTCTCTAATCGTCTACTTCGTCTTCTACTCCATCCTTCTATTTTCTCCTACTTCTTTATCATTTCCTTCCCCATATCATCTTCTTCCTCTTTTTTCTCCTTCTCCTCCTCCTCATCCTCTTCTGTTTCCCCCTTCCTATCTCTGTCCACTAACTCTCTTCCTCTCTTTTTTTTCACTTCCTTTCCATAGAAACAGTTACATGCACCAGTGGTGGCAACCCACCACAATTTCTTCAGCGTAAATGCTCCGCCAAGCAAAACGCACTAAACTTGAGCGCTACCAACTTGCTTGAACACCTGATACCTCAACCCCACTCTTTCTCACTCTTCTTCTCTCTCTGCCTTCTCCTCCCTTTCTCTTGTTCTCTCTAACTCACTCTTTCTTTCTCCTTCTCTTTATCATTCACTCGCTCTCTTTCTCTTCCATCTCTCCCACTCTCTCTTTCTCTTCCATCTCTCCCACTCTCTCCATCTCGTCTCTCCATTTTACTTTTTCGTTTTAGTTTCCCTCTCTCTCCAACACGTGCTTGTTTGCTCACGTGGCTTGTTCAGTGTTTTACAGCGTGCAGCGGGCGAATAAACGCCAAACTCTTGGCAAAGTTGTAAATATCGATTTCGCATAACAACAAACAACGTACTTCTATGTACCTGTTGCGCTGCCCAAATTGCTTTTATTAGCCTACTTCATTTTGTTCGGTTTGCTAATCATTTATGCATTGTTCCCGATATTGGATTTGCCGTGAAAGTGTCCTTAAGGCCTTTCTAGCTTCCAAATCTAATATTAATTCACTCAAATAAGTAATGACTACCATTACAGTAATACTTCTAGTGGATGAGTGCCTACTTGATTGCATTACAATTCACTCAATTTAATGATGTCCCTTGTAATGATATTATAATCTAGTTATCTATATAATAAGAGACAGTAGGGTTGTGTTTGTTCGTGTGTTCGTTTGTTCGCATCAAAACATGTCAACTTGTGGATTGCATACCGGAAAAACGGGAATGATTTAGATCTCCAAATTTTGCACATAGATTCTAAAAATATCAATCTCGTGCACCTGGAAGCCCAAATTTTAATTTTCCTTCTAGATTTTTCAGAATTGATGTTTAAATTTCATTAATGGTACATTCGATTTCATTAAAAAATCACCAAATCATATGGTCGAAATTAAAAAAGGAACATCTGTTTCTATATTGCTTTCTACCTGAAAAACATAGTAGTTTTGAAACTTAGTTTTCCTGATGCAATGTTTAGGCCTACACGTGGCATGGATTATTAATTTTTCAGCTAGAAAATTTTTTGAGACAAATGCTAAATAAACGTCTACAGTTTCATCAATGCTGTATCGGCAATATGGAAACGCATGCAGTTGATATGTCTTTTAATGAAGGTGTTGTTATTTACATAAAGAAATTATATTCCTCCATTTTCATTTAATTAAAATTTCAAAATTATTCGAGCCCTGGTAGAATGACTGACTCACTGTACATAGGCCTATTTCATTACGTCAAGTTTTAAGAAAGACCATTGCGAAGCACGGGTTACCTGCTAGTATGTCAATATAAATGGATAATCATTCATGAATGAATAGTTATTCGAATTGAATTTGAATTCAAAGGTAATGAATTGATATAGTCTAATTATGAATTCTTCACCAAAGTAACACTAGACAGTATTCTCAAGACTTTCCAATTTGAAAAAAAATTGTACTCGGATGCCCTCTAGTCCTTGATTTATTGCTCCTTTTTAGAGCTAGTTACGCAAAGACACTTTACCGATTTCTGATTTCGGCGTTTTTCATATACATCTAAACATGGGAGATAAAACCAGTCTCCAGCTCAATCTCTATTGGACTGACGTCAAAATACTTCGCCATTCTTTGAAAAGTGTATCTTCACTTTTATCTTGTCATAATCTTTCTAAGGCAACGAATTAGGACCAAGCGTTCCTAGCGTTTCAGACCAAGCGTTTATTAAGCGTTATTCAGGCGTTTTAGACGGCGTTTTTCAGAGTTGGCAGGTCACAAAGCTATCCGATTGGCCGATTGAGTTAGCGCCCGAATATACGCCTCGAAAACCGCTTGAAAAACGCTTACTATGGTCTGGTCTTTGATGTAGGATAAAATAACAGTAGCTACTCATTATTCAGTTGTATGAATGCAGTAACAATTGCGTAAAGACGAATCACTGAAATCAGTATATTATCATTTCACATTGATGGCTCATTGTTTATATCTCGATGTATTTCGTTTCATGACTGTTGCTACTGAAACCAGTTTTTCTTTTTACATATTTGAATCCCATTCCTGACAACTTCATCCTATTCATGTAAATCTCCTAGAAAACTTGAACCATCCTGAAATCCGCACAATGTATGCCCAGTTGTATACATCTTGAGGGCGTTACAAGGATACAGGCATGTCCAGGCCTGAATAAACGACCGCACTAACATGTGTGCACTAACCCGGACTGTGTTATGTGGCCTTATATGACTTTCAAATGACAACTAACCGTGTTCAATGGCTTCCATAAAGTTCGGACATCCATTGGTTGACATTCAGCTTTCAAATGGACACGTTTAGCATGATGTTCTGCCGATCTGACTGAAGACACTGAGCCCTGTATTATTGACAAATGAACGTATCCAACCTGGACTTGCGTTTCTCTTTCTCTTCTTTCCCTTGTTTTCTTTCTCCTCTCTACCTCTGAGAACAGTCCCTCGATAAACTATTCATGTATACCCGTATATTCTTGATGTTTTGTCTCTCATGTTCAGTAGATAGCATTAGGGAGAGCATGTAGTATATAGGTATAGTTGGTATATCATTTGCATGAAATTGTAAATATAGTAGATGTATGAATACGTGAGCTATATCTGTAGTTTATACACATTATGTATAAATGGATGTACTGTTTAATGCATTTTTCATCAGTTGTTCCTTGTTTGTTACATATTCAATTATGGTTTGCTGTTGGTTCATGTGTTGTCGAATGATAATAATGTCAATTATGTCGTAGTAGAGTGAGAGGTTAGTGAACTTTAAAAACAAACTCTAAACAATACAGATACGTTCCTTATACATATCTAGATACTTATAGTAAATTAGTTTCAACCAGTTTAAACAATATTTATAATTTTAATTGAATCCTATAAAAGTTTACATGCGTGTTTCAATTGAAATTCTCATGAGAATATGAATCCATATTTGTGTTGTTAATGACTAATAAATGTTTAAATTCTCATCCTCGTCAATACATAGAATATGCAATATGGACTCCTCAATAAAGTCACCAGAATTTCGCGCAATTTGTTGGAAAAATACGCCCTACGTTCAGATCATCTCATTGATTTTCGTCGTTAGCTACTGTCACTTGAGATTATGAAATGAAAAAATGAAGTCCTTTTAACGATCTCGTGACAAGACGAACGTGCCGTGCCCCGTCTGAATGCGTGACTGACAAAAAATCAAACGGCTGCCATTTTAACTTCATTTTTCAGCCGGGAAACTGATTTCGAACAAATTTCGGGCCGGTGTATTTTTGAGCGGCACTTTTCACTGTTGACAGAAGTGGAGGTGAATCGAATTACCGAATTTCACTCTCTCTCTTATTCTATCTCTCTCACTCTCCCAAATGCACAAAATCATTCCCAATGATCTGGCTGTCGCTCTGGAGCAATTGAATTTTGTCTCTTTACCTTCTGCTGATCGTATTTTATCGGGCTATGAATTGGGACTGGGGTTCTCTCCAATAATTGATATAAATTGTTGGGAATATTTTTGCTATGATAGTTTCCATAGTAAATTTTTTGTTGAAATTATTCAATTTTCTCACAGTATCTGTTAATTTTATTGTCTCACTGATTGAGAAAGTTATCGAATGCTATCTTTGAATTTGAGATGTTATTGCAATACATTAAAATAAATGAATTAAAGTGATGAAAATGAATTCCAAATCAATTCATCTTCCTAAATAATGCTCGCAAACCACAAAACCTCTTCATGATTTCAATTAGTAGGTTGATTATAGCATAGAGAAAAGATAGCGTAAGTTATATAGCATAAATTATGCTATATTTTCTCTATGATTATAGTTAAAGTATTGGTATTCTTAATAGTATAAATAATTGTCTCTTTTCTGTTTAGGGCTACCTGTAATATAAATAGATATAAAGATCTCAATAACCTTTTTTGAAATATTTTATCACAACATGTTTCAACATTCATGCCATTTTCAAGTGAAATCACTTGAAAACGTATCACACTCACAAGTGAAATCACTTGAAAATGGCATGAATGTTGAAACAAGTTGTGATAAAGTATTACAAAAAAGGGTACTGAGATCTGCATTTCTATTTATATAAATGATTGATATTTATTCATTTGTATTCAACAAACACCTGATATAGTTACATAATTGGGGCTTTCTATTACAAGTTTAGTTGAAAGAATATAAACAAAGATTTCATAGAAGATGGTTTCTCATTCCGAGCTGCAATGTATTAACACACTTTTTTATTTATTTCACACGACATGCAGACAAACGATTTCTTGTTTCCATGTTATAATCAAAGACAACCCCATCTGGATCAACAAGTGACATAGGATCAATTATCAGGAATAACCTTCGCTAATAAAAAGACGGAAGGTGTCGTAAATGTTTTCATCCCAGGTCCAGAGTTGCCAGTTTACTTTTTGTAGGACAAGGGATGTAATATCAGTAACGAGCTGTCTCGTTACAAGAATAAGTTGCTCTATCTGTTCAACTTTGCTCCCCATTTCCAACCTTCACTAATCGGGCCATCAATACTGATTACGTCACCTCCTATAGAATCTTTGAAATGTTGCAGTTCATTCTTTTATGAAAAGCTAGAAATCGAACAAAAAGTTCTTGTTCTTCCCATGATAATTGAAGCCTTCATCTCACTGAAGATATTTTTTTCTTCAACTCTTGTCATGAGGATTTGTTGTTGATATTTACATGAAACATAAATACACTATATATTTTACATGAAAAATATAGAAATACTATTCCCCACAATTAAGTATCAGTTATACTAAGTATCAGAATACTGCCTATCAGGAACTTATATATTTATTTATAAAACCCTAAAGCTGTTTTTTGATAGGAGTGGTGAAATGCAGCTGATTAACATGCGCAGGGTTGGGAGGAATCAACAAAATGTGCAAGTCCCTAAGCCCAACCTTACAATTTTCAAAAAATTCTTCAATTTTTTAGCACCAACGTTTTTTAATAGACTTCCTGTGGACATTAAAAGGTGTAGGCAGAAGACAACTTTCTGCAAATTATTAGATAGCCATCTTGATACATGAAGATGTTTCTGGTTATTATGAAAATATTGTTTGAACTGCAGGCCTGCACAGTAGTACACTTTTTACACTGGTAAGCGCGACATTTTTTTTTTGTTAGTTTATAGTGTAATATTGTTAGTATTTTAATAATGTTAAACTGATACTGAAGTTCTTTTTCCTTTTTTTCTTGTCTTTTTAGTTTGTTTTACTCTTTCTCAATTTGCTTTGTAAACTGTAACACTTCTTTTCTATTTTAAGTAGTTTTTTTCTGCCCAAACAGGTTTTTGTAACCTTTGGGATTATTTTCCATGTATATTTGATTTTTGGTAATGTTCTTCAGAGTATGATTGTGATTTTTTAGTTACATGGTAATTGTTCCAGTGACTATGGTAATTTCATGCTCTGTATTTATTGTAAAAATGGAAAATAAAATTATTTGATTTGTTTGTTTGAATTCTAGTTGTTGATAATATAAAATTATAATGCTTGCAAACAATCGCTGCTTCTGGTAACCCTCACAATGCCCCATGAATCCATCCGATCTTAATTATAATTTATGATAATTTAATATTACAATACTGCATAAGATGACGTTTTCAAGTTATTGAACATTGACGATTCCATGATCATATTCTTGTAAAAAATATAGATCACAATCCAGCTTGGACAAAGCATACACAAACACAAGTTTGTTGATATTGTAACGATAAGTTGTTGCCCAATGTTCTATTTCAAATGTTTAACACATGAATGACGATTTGGTAATATTATTCATGTGAGAAATATAAAAAATAAACCCACTGACTTTCGTGAATTGTCTGCCATATAGTTGTTTTGGCTCTTTTTATAATTGTTGTGGGAAGGGGTTTCTTCCTGCCAAGGATCGTTTGGCTTTTTAGAGTAAGGAACACGCATGTAATGATGTAAACAAACTCAAGTTTTTGTTATAGTCAAATATATGTATGCTTCAATATATTCAAGTCTACTGAGATATTACTGTATTTGCAGGGTAGTTATGTTGACTCAGCATGAAGCTGGTTTTGTTACAGTATCTTTGGTTCCCTAGAGCTAAACTTGGGGATAGTAGGGGTGTACTGGTTTCCCCTCCCTAGAGTTGAATTTGGTTGAAGAAGAAGGGGATTTCTATGGGAGAGAAGATCTTTGTAGAGGGATTCCTGTAGGGAAGGGAGATATTTTTCAGGGGGATTTCTATGGGGAATAGAGAGGGTCACTGGTGTTCTTTCTTCCGGCTGATGATTATCTTTTACTGTCACTTGGCATTTGCTCTGTGCTGAGTTCCCTGGGGAGGCCTCAAAAAACAAACGCTCTGCCTTCTGTATATCAGTAATAACAAGGCTTCACCTACTGCCTGGATATGCTGTTCAAAAGTTGCTAGAAAAAAACAGCAAGGGTCGTCTGGAAAAAGTAGATAGCTTCGCGAGTCTGTTGAGAGCGATAATGACTCGAATCCTGGTGTTTCGATTCTTGTAACAAAACAAGTTAGTATTTCCAGTTATTGTAGTTGATTATTCCTCAGTAATAATACACACTCAATCCCATGATAATCAAGCTTTATATCATATGAGAATCTACTAGTACCCTCTTCATACGTGGGTTAAGTGGAAGAGGGGGCTCTTATTGCCTCAACTTCGCCCACATCACTTTTTGTAAACATCAAGTTGTAAACTGAGAATAAAAGACATTTATCTATCTATCTATACTTTTTAATTGAAATACGAATAGTTTCAGCACTTGAGAACTAGTCGTGTTCAAATAAGAAAGTATAAAGAGGGTGCTAGTAGTTTCTATTATAATACTAAACAGTACAAGTAGCCCTATTAAAATACTTTATCAGAAAATATGGGAAACAATTCTCTCGAGATTATGGTGGTGATTATGCTGATTATGAAGCTTATGATTATTATGATTTGCAAAATAATAAACCTTCAATTCTAATTATGATTCTGATTGAAAATTAATTTTTCCCCCGAAACTCTACAGGTATTAGGGCGACTTGATCTCCAAAATCATCAAAAGTTATTTCTATTTTTCAGTTGCCTACTTGTATATCAAGCATATAAGCTTGACCTCATGATGGAAAAAATATGTTTGCGATTATTCAATTTGAAGGGCTTTTACTGAAAAAGGACCTACAACATTGACCTACGACCTTGTGAGGTTATAATGCGTCACGCACGTTCAATTAACCGTAACCCTTCAAGTTCTTTGATGAAAATTTCACGAGATGCAAACAGTTTTCAAACTCTTTTCCTATCGCTCAAAATAAACACATATCCATCTAGCTTGGAGTGGTATGGAGTACCGTATTCTCTCTTTGATGTATCCGTATTTCAGTGTTTAGCGATCGCTACACTACTCTAAATTTTCATCATTATACAATCTGTCATTAGAAGATCAAGGGTAAGCAAGCGTTTGCCTCCATAATTCGACCAATTTGTATTGAATCTGTAGGTGATTCAATCACGTGCTGGTGTATCACCAGCGTCCCGCACACTATAAGTTAACAAAATTATAGCTCTACACCATTGATTCAGTACAACCACAGAATAGCACAGAAGGCTAGCGGAATAGGACTTTCTGTTCATGCGTAATCGAGGTAGTTCCTTTGCCAGATTGCAGGTAGCGCGCAGAACCCTACTCCGGTCTCGCACACCCCCCTTCCGCACTCCGTCCTCACAACAACTCTATCACCCACTCCACTGACAGGTAGTCGCCCCTCACTCCTTCACACTATCACACACACACACACACACCACACAGATGCACACACACAGTCAACTCGGCACCAGACACCTGTCAACATGTGAAGCAATTATAGGACTATTGTGATAATAATATTATTCAACCGCCTTCTGTTTTCTTTGCATTTCATCCCAACATTCTCACAGCTGAATCATGACTGTATCATTTATATTACTCTGTGTTCTGTAAGAATGAGAATTCTATGTAAAGAAGAAGTAAAGGAATAAGAAAAAGAGAAGAAAAAGAAGAAGAAGAAGAAGAAGAAGAAGAAGAAGAAGAGAAGAAGAAGAAGAAGAAGAAGAGAAGAAGAAGAAGAAAATATGAAGTTTTCAGTTCATCATCTTCTAAATATTTATTATTTTCTATCACTATTGTATAGTATATCTTCATCTTTCTTATCCTCTTCTCCTCCTTCATGATCCACTAATTCTTATTTCTCTCATATGCTACTCCTTCTTCTTCTTTTTCTCTTCCTCCTCGTAGAAGAAGAAGAAGAAGAAGAAGATTTCTCCCTTCTTCTTCCACTGTCTAATCTTCTTCATGTTCTACCACTTCTTATTTCTATCTTGCTACTCCTTCCCATTCTTCTCTTTCTTCAATGAGAAGAAGAAAAAATAAAAAGAAGAAGGAGAAGAAGAGGAAGAATAGAATGATGGAGAAGAGGAGAAGAAAAAGAAGAAGATGAGTAGATGATAAGAATAAAATGACGATTTTGAGTAGAAGAAGAAGAATAAATAATAGAACATGATGACAAAAAGATAATAGTAAGAAGCAGAAGAAGGAGAAAAAGAAGAAGAGCTACAACATGATGATGAAGAAAAATAAGTAGGAGATGAAGAGAATAAGATAACATGAGAAAAGAAGAAGAAGCTGATGTATTACTATTATTACATTCATTTAAACTACATAAGTCACCCAATCCATAATATTTGGTGAAGCTGAATTTTTGCAGGATGTTAGTATACATAATTAATAGCCTGGAATCACAATATACTCATTTTTCTCTCACTTGCTCTATAAGGTCAACTTTTGTAAAGATATCCAATACTCCAGAATCATTACCCGAAAAATGTTGCGTTTTCGGAACTAATTATCAAAACTGCCCTTTTTCACTATCTCGTAACTGGACTATTATTAACTAATGAGCTGTTTAACATGCATTTGAACATGAAGATTCTGAATTTATCACTTTTATACCCTGGCCACCATGGGCGCCGACTTATCAAAATCTTTGGGTGGGCTCATTGGTTAGGGGTCTGGGGAGGGGTTTTTTCCATATAATTGATCAGAATTTTTTGTGGACTCAGCCCCCCAAAATATTTTTTGGGTGGGCTCCACAGCCTACCTACCTACCTACCTACCCAGACCTTATGGAATCGGCATCAGTGCTGGTCACTTTTTTGAAAACTGAGTATCCTACCATTATAATATAATGGAGAACTTCGTTTCTCTGATACCTTTTTGGCTATTGCATTTTGTGTTTCACACAGAAAGGACTTGTCACGGTTGATTATAAGAATCGTTCAATGGTGGGTGTTGAGCTTTGAAAATGCTGCTTTTGTTTATTGAAGCCCCGCTTATGCTGGGGGTGCTACAGGCTGGTTGTTGTCTTGTTGAAGACAGTCTGCTGTTTGTCCTCTTTCTGGATGGTTGATTGTGTTGTGATAGTTTCGTGTTTGCCGTCTTGGTCTCGAGCAATTGACTAAAAGTGAAGAGACTAAGTTACTCGCCAATGTGAATAATCGAGCTTCCGCGATGTCATTTACAGTGTGCTCTTACAAAGGCTGCACAAACAGTGCAGCAAAAATCAAAGGACTGAAGATGTTCCGTTTTTCCAAATCTTTATCAGAAATTTGGATACGTCATACAGGTAAGAAAATTTCATAATTCTCATAATAATATACCGGATGTTTCATGAGTGAGTTTACCAAGTAAGTGTATATTTTAGGAGCAAGTGACCAAGGGAGCAAGAATCTATTCATATCGCTATATTTGATTGAAACTAATACACTGCACATAGGTTGTAAACTTGAAAGAATTTTGAAAATGCTCTCCACTCACTTCAATTAATTTTTTATATCATTTTACAATGTTGAGAGATTTATAAGTAGACCTTTACACTTAGAACAATCTGCATGTATTCTAATTCTCTAGTAATGATTAGCCTTCAATTCTAGCATTTATATTTAGTTGTTAGCCTCTAATTATTCTTAAACTTCAAGGAGCTGCTAGAAAAAACTCAATGTAAAATAATTTGACAAATTTATGACTGAACTTAAGTTTGTGGCCTAAGCCCGACTTAAATAAAACACTGATGTCTCTCTTGCTTGAATGCTTGCTACCATCGGACTCCCCAATGCTTAATGCCCCCAAACAGAAAACTCTAACGGTGTAACATCCGGGTTGTGGGCATATTGTTCCATTCAATTAACCTTGGTAAACTCACACAGAAAACTCACGCAATTCATTAGATGTCAATTAAAGGAAGAAACTTTGTAATCAGAAATCAGACCCATGTTTTCCATTTCGCCAATCAACATTCAATATCATTATTTTATAACAATAATAAACATCATCAACATAATGCAATGCTAATTTTAAGATCTGTTTACCAAGATTAATAATAAATTTGGAGACACATTAGAGCTCGTTTCACTTTCATTGCACTTAATAAAATTATTATTTATTTTATTGTTATAACATATTAATATTTATTATCACGTAATATCATGAAACTTGAGTAGTTTTTTTTTAGTTTATGAATTTCCTACTGGACTGACTGCTAAAAAAAGTATCAGAAAAGAAGAGAAATGAACATCATAACTTGATATTTGACCGAGCGAAGTGAGGTCTAAGATTCATGTCGACGGTTAGGCATTTCTCTTAATGTTTACATGTTAGAATGTTTACATGTTTAAATGTTCAAATGTTTATAAGTTGCGCATTTACGGCGAAACGCGGTAATAGATTTTCATGAAATTTGACAGGTATGTTCCTTTTTAATTGCGCGTCGATGTATATACAAGGTTTTTGGAAATTTTGCATTTCAAGGATAATATGAAAGGTAAAAGGAGCCTCCTTCATAAGTCGATATTACAGTAAAAGTCAGATTAAAGAATTATTCATCATAAATCAGCTGACAAGTGATTACACAGATGTGTGGAGAAGCCAGTCTATTGCTGTATTTCCATAAGGTCTATAGTTTCAATCAGGTGGATGAGAATACTGCGTGAGGTCTACTGTTCACAAAACTGCTAGTAGTTCTGTGAACAGTAGACCTCGCACAGTTATACACCAACTATTCATTTGATCAGATCATGCTTACACAAGATTTAATTATCATATAACGCTCTCCGGAATTTAGCGCGAGAAAACCAGAAGACATCTAGGCGCCCAGACGAGCTGTTATAAGTTCTTTGCATCCTATTTATTAGGATACAATTTATAGTCATGCAATTTATAGTCTTCACAGCTGTTAATTTTTTACCAAGTTACATTGAGATATTGAATTGCATGCTTCATGGCATGCAATTTATAGTCAACTCGACAGCTGATTTATGATGAATAATTCTATAGTCTGATTTTTACTCAAATATTGACGTATGAAGAAGGCTCCTTTTTCCTTTTATATTATCCTTGAAATGCAAAATTTCCAAAAACCTTGTATATATTATGTCGACGCGCAATTTAAAAGGAACATACCTGTCAAATTTCATGAAAATCTTTAACCGCATTTCGCCGTAAATGCGCAACATAAAAACATTTAAACATTGAGAGAAATTCCAAAACCGTCGACTTGAATCTTAGACCTCACTTCGCTCGGTCAACTAGTCCGTTAGTCAATTACAATCATAATATCGGGGACCGAGCTTCGCTCTGGAGTACTGAAGCATAAAAAATGCATTATGAAAGAATAAATTATAATAACATTCATACAGAAATGTTCTATCTAATAAAATTTATCTTTATTTTTCTCGAGCAACTTTGTAAGTCTTCTTCTACAAAAGTACATAGCTTTCAAGTACCACCAACAACTACAATATTTATCTTAATTTTTTTTTATAAATTCACTTTTGAACTCTTAGATCTTCCAGAATGCTCGATAATGTGAGGGCATACCGATTTGGAGATAGAGAACTATCATTAATTTGATACTACGAGAAGAGATACTCTATAAGGAATTAATAGATTTAATCACAGAATTAATATAGCAAATTATTATAGAAGATTTCTCTGATTTAATTTGGCAACATTTGAAAAGATGAATGGCTTCAAAGGTTTTCTACTGCAGGTTTTTTATTCAAATTTTTAATTTTTAAGGTTGTCATCCTTTCGTAGTCTTTCAAACAGGCATTCAACCAATCCACTTGTCTTAGAGAATTATCATTTTTTTAGAAGGAATATAAATATTGTAGGGTACTTATAGTATGAATTCATAATCATACGTAGCCTATACTTTTCAATTAATGATTCATTTTTATTAAAAACATTATTATCGGATCATGAAGAGTTTGTTTTCCTTTTCACAAATAAAAAATAAAGAATGAGAGTTTAACAATAAGAGAACAAGTATCATTTGAGAATTCCTCTCACAAATTATAAATGAGAAATATGTGTTTCACAATACGAGAGCAAGTATTCAATACAATTCTCAATTATTGAATTTCTAGAAAAATTGAAGATAAAAATTGTATGAATTGTATGAGATGTTGATGGGACTTGAAAGTTATTTACTTTTTGAGAAAAATACTTACAAAGTTGCTCAATTTAACATTAAAAAGATAGGAAGAATAGATATTTAGAGCACCAATGACGTCACACCGATCATCTGACTCTGATCATTAAAATATTGAGATGCGCGTGGCCAGTACCTTCTATTCTAGGTACCTGGGTACCTAAATAATTTAGATCAAATATGTTAAAGTGACAGAGTTATATTTCATTTCAAATAGGATCCTTAATGAAACCTACTGTCAAATTATTCTTGTAAGAGAAATATTTATGTTTTTATAATTTTCATACACTCTGTAGCCTATAATTAAAAGTTGCCGGTTTCAAAGATTACAATATAATAGTTCTTCAGTGAGTTCTCCAACCCAGGGGGTCACTAGTATTTATCACTACTTTAATGTTATAAGAAATTCCTCACGTCGTGGCAGAGAGAATATAGTGTTATGGAGCCTACATGTGTAAATTGTAAATCATCAATATGTTGATGTCCTTTCATCCAATATGTATCTTTTTTTTCCAGGAAATTCTGATTTGATTGGACTATCTCCAACAAAATTGAACAAGCTAAAGAGAGTCTGTGAGCAGCATTTTCGAGAATCGGATATTCTGCCAAGTGGCCGATTGATGAATGGCGCTGTTCCATTGTGCTACGTTGCACCAGAAGTAATACCTGGCCCTTCACACCCACCACTTGTTCCAGAATCCCCTACACCGACTCTTAATAGATCATCATCCACTCCCCGAAAATATAGAAATATTAGTGCATTGGGTAATCCTCCCGTCTCGCCATCACCAACTTCTCCATCACTCAGCACCCCATCTGGCAAGTTTTGGGTGAATAATGTATCACCATCGCCAAAGCTGAAGTCGGTGAATAGAGCTTTATTTGGTTCATCGAATAAGAGTTTGGAAGAGAAAGTGAAAGTGTTGTCAACGAAGGTTGCAGTCTTGAGAAATAAGTTAGCTAGTAAGAGAGCAACTATTTACAGGTTGAAGAAGCAATTGAAACAAAAAAGGGTTTCTGACTCTCAAAAATTTGCTTTGTTGAATTTCCCCCTCCGAAGTGAAGAAGCTGCTATCGTGTGGAGAATGCAGAAGCATAAAAAAAATCAACCATGGTCGAAAAAGGAGAAGATGATCAGCACAACTCTCTATTTGGTTTCTCCTGCAGCCTATAAGTTTCTCAAACAAATTATGATTTTTCCAGGCATCAGCACTATAAAAGCTTGGATTTCTGAGAAAAACTCCTATAGAACTGGTTTCAACAAAGATCTAATGGAGAGGATCAGAGCGAAGGCTCGGTGCATGTCATCAAAAGAAAAGTCATGTGTTCTTATGTTTGATGATATGGCTATCAAACAGGCCTTGGAGTACTCGACAAACTTGGATATCATAGAAGGATATCAAGATATAGGAAATTATGGCCGTGATTGTCATTTAGGCAAGCAAGCAACAGTTTTTATGATTCGGGGCCTCTATTATCAATGGAAGTTACCAGTTGGTTATTTCATAACTGAGAAAGGACTGTCAGGCGATAAAACTAAAACTCTGTTGCTTGATTGTGTAACGTTTCTCGAAAATGCAGGTCTTGATGTTAGAGCTGTTGTTTGCGACCAGTGTACCACTAATCGTAGTGCATACAAGCAGCTTGGAGTAAGTCCTGCACGGCCATATTTTGAAATGAGTGGAGGACGAGTTGTCCATGCACTTTTCGATGTTCCTCATCTTGTTAAATCAGTTCGAAACAACCTCCTCACACATGATTTTATAATGGATAACAGAGTTATATCATTCAGAGACATCGAGGAGATGTATGCAATTGATTCCAGCAGTGGGTCAACGAGAGCTGCTCACCAGTTGACACCAAGTCATATCTGGCCGAATAGTTTCCAAAAAATGAAGGTTTCGCTTGCAACACAAATTTTCAGTCATACAACAGCAGCTGCTTTGAAAACTGTGGTAGCAACTGGTCAATTGAGAAGTGAGACAGCATTGGATACAGCTGAATTTATTGTGCACATGAATTCCCTCTTTGATGCCCTTAACAGTAAGAAGAAATTATCGAGAAATCCAGACAATTCTGCTCTAAGCAAAGACAATGTTCATGTAAACAGTATTTTGAAGACATCATTAGGGATATTCCAAAAACTCGAAAAAATCAATGCAAAAAAAAAGAGGCCACCGTGCTTTGAAGGATTTTTGTTAACAATAAACTCAGTGTTGTCTCTAATCGATGCTGAGGGAGTGGAATACCTACTCACTTCTCGATTGAATCAGGACCCAATCGAGAACTTATTCTCGTCAATTAGACAAAGGGGTGGATGGAATAGGAATCCAACAGTTCGGGTTTTCAGAGGATCTCTGAGACTATTCAATTTGAAGTATTTGATGGAGCCACCTAGGACATCAAGTTATACTTTGGATGAAGATGAGATACTTATCATTGACCAAAATGAAAAGATGGAAGGAATAGTTCCGGAAACTCTAGAAGATGTTCAGTCAGTGGAAACCATGTCAATTGGATCTTCCAATGAATCTTCTTCATGCTCGGAAACTGATGAGACATCCAGGAGCCTCCCAGGAATAGACAACTTCGAAGCAACCACGTTAGAGAGCTGTTCACAAACGTATTTTGCTGGGTACTTGGCTTACAGATGCTATCGGAAATACGTTTGTGAAAAATGTCTCAACTCACAATGTGATATGAACTCCAATCTATCTAGCGCTGAAGAACTTCTAATTATGAATAGGACGTTTTCTAGTATGAGACTGCAAGAAGGAGGTGGGTTGAAAGCACCATCGAAAGCTTTCAATGAAATAGTCAGCCACTCATTGAAAATGTACAAGGCTTTTTTCAAAAAAATCTCATTCAAGAATAATGTAGTTGCACGACTAATGAAAATCACCATCAAGAAAATCGATTTTTCAGATATTGATGATGAGTGTCGAAAACACTACATGTTCACCTTGAAATTGCTCTTCAGAGTATTGATTTTCAAGCAGTGTCGGTGGGTAACATCATCCTGTAAGAAGTCATCCATTGAAAAAATGAAAGTTTTGCAAAATATTTGAGGCTTTGGCATCTATGATTAGAACATTTTCATTATTTGGTTACAACCTTGGTAACCAAGCCCAGGTTGTAAAGTTTCGACCCTCAGGAGAGGGCGGGGTAATTGGGTGTCATCCAGCTTTAGCCTAACTCTACCCTGTTAGATTGACAGCTCATCCCTGGGTAGGGCCAACACAATTTGAAAATGTTCTCATCTGCAATCATAATGTCTATTGCTGCAACATTAGAAATCTAGGTCTCCAGCATGTAAAAATTGTATAAATAGTGAAATAAATAAATAGACGTTTATTGTAATATATGTATATACATAACTTGAGTTATATCATAAGAAAGTAATATTATATCAAAGAAAGGGAAGTTTGTCATGATAAGTTAGGAATTGGAAAAATTGTAATATAAGTAGAAGTAGAACAAGTAGGACTAAAAATGCACCTGCCAAAATTTGTTAATTTGAATTACTCAAGTTCCTGTATAAATTGTAGTATATGTATATACATAAAACAAGTAGCATTAGAAATGAACATATGAGAGTTTTATAAATTTGAACTAATAAGTTATCATGTGTAAATTGTAATATATTATGCATGTATGTAAACAAGTAGCACTAAAGATGTACATATCAAATTTTGAATGAATTGGAATTATCGATTGATTATTATGTAAATTATTGTAATATTGTTATATTTGTATATTCATATAAAGAGTAGCACTAGAAATGAACATATGAGAATAAATTACATAAATTTGAATTAATAAGTTGTCATATAAATTGTAATACAGTATATGCATTATACTTAAAAAATGTATGTAGCACTAAAAATGTACATATCAAATTTATATGGATGGAAAATGATTAATTATTATATGAATTGTAATATATGTATATACGTAACACAGCCGCAAGCCGGTCCCTAGCCCGGGCCCAATCTTTGCGGTTGGGGAATGTGGAGGGGTTGTACTTAAATTTATGGAATTCAACTTTCAATATTTTGATGTGATTCAGTTCATGTACAGATTTAGAATATAATTTGAAATTACTAGACTGCATAAACCTGTGGCACTAAGAGATGATTACCATGATTTTATTTTATAACTTCAAATCTCACATCAAAAAATCTATTAATCTAATATTTTGATGAGAATTTTTTTCACTGGGGATGATGCCCACGTCATGGTTTGTATAAGGGTGATGAGACTGATGATGATGATGATAATGATGAGAGCCGTGACCTGATATGTGTGAACATTCTTATGTTCTCCTGGGTCCCCAAAAACAAATAGAGACTTTTTCAGAGATTCGACCGTATTTCATAACAAAGCTTACCAGACCTTTTTTTGAACAAAGACAATTTTTGGATAGAACATGTTTTTTTCAAAAGAGGACTGGTTGTCTGTCCAGTCTGAAACCTGGAAGAAATTGTTAGTTTAACTTCAACAATAAGAATATAACAATAGTTAACACTCACACTTCCTCCTACTCCATCACCTCCTTCTTCCCCTTCATCTTCTTCTCCTTCTTCTTCTTCTTCTTCTTCTTCTTCTTATTCTTCTTTTTCTTCCTCTTCTTCTCCTTCCTCTTCTTCTTCTTCTACTACTACTACTTCTTCTCCTTCTCCTCCTCTTCCTTCAGCTCCTCCTCCTCCATTTTTATCTTCATTTTATTCATCTCCATCTTATTCTTCTTCTGCTATTTCTTCGTGTCTTCTTATTCTTCTTTTTCTTCTAGGAGGAGGAAGAAGAGGAGGAGAAAAAGAAGAAACAAAGAAATAGCAGAAGAAGAATAAGGAGAAGAAGAAGAAAATGAAGATGAGAATGGAGGAGGAAGAGAACGAGAAGAAGATGAAGAGCTGAGAATAATAGTGGAAGAAGAAGTGAGAAGAAGGATAATAATTATGAGAGGGAAAGAAAATGATCAGAAGTTCTTCTTTTTCTTCTCTTTCTTCTCCTTATCTGTCATATCCCATCAACTCCTCCTTCTCTTATTATTATTATCATTATTATCATCATCTCATCCTACTCTTTTCTACTCATGATCATCAAATAATATTTTCTTCTTATTTTTCTCATTATTCTTATCATCCTCCTTTTCTTCTCCTATCATATTAAAGAACTTATCATATCAACAGATTATAGAAAAATAGAAATTATATATACTCATAATTCAGCTCTAGAGTTGTCAGAGCAGAAAGCTACATATCACAAAGGAATGAAATTGTTTGTCTTTTATAATAGGCCACTAATTGGCCTTTGGTTGTGCTTGCAATATTATTCTTGAGGCTTCCTCAGAAATGAGTTGAAAGCCTGGCAGGCTGCCAGATGCAGCTATAAAAAACCGGATCAAAAGACTGACACTCTCCTTCCATATTCCCATGCCAGCCCACTTTTCTCCTTCCACTCATTACAAGCCGTTACAAGCGACTGTTGGCATGCTTATGCAATCTGGTGGGACAATGCAGAACTAACTTATGCTAACTTATGCGTGATATTATAAATGCACTACGTTGTTATTCTCATTATGAGTTTTCTCTGGTATGGATAAGTCTGCTATTCCACTACAGTGAGATTCACTTTAAACTGTCAGCATTCTTCACTAATAGCATTAATGCTTTACGTTCAAACAATACTGACAGGTGTTTCACCGAGGATGAATGAGAGGTTTCTGTAGTAAATCGTGTTTGAAAAATGGAATCAAGCAAAAACTCTCCCCCCTCCTCAACAATAACTCCAATTTCCTCCATATATCTTCATGTATCATATATCTATATATCCATAAAGAAATGCCATCTATCTACCAATCCATATATCTATATTGTATCTAGAATTCACGCGCTTGCTCCGATTTTTTCATCCACTGAAATGCAGACTAAACTGCTTTCATATTTATCCGCCGCCTTATATTGGGTGAAAGAGAAATGAGAAAAAATCGGTGATTCACTGAAACGGAATAATATATTTCTCCTTTTCAATTTATCGTGCAAAATATTTTTGTTCATTGTTAGGCGACGCGTCGCTGTATCAATTCATCGGAAGCGTTTTGGCTTCACTGAGTTATAAGTAATTTGAATTAGAATTTCGATATTTTTAGGAGAAGAACAGGGAGAAAGTGAAGGAGAAGGGTGATGGAGAGGACGAAACTGGGAAAGATTTAGAAAACGGAAGAAACAGACAAATGAAGAAGAATATGAGGAATATGGAGGAGTTAGGTAATAGGGGATATGGAGAAGGAGGAAAATAAAATCCAAATAACAGAGAATAAGAGGTAAAAGATGTAGGTAGGAAGAAAACGATGGTTGAAGTAGGAAAAATACAAGGAGAGAAAGGATTGAAGTGAGAAAAAAAATAAAAATTAGATTAAGCTCAAATACAATAAAAACTGAAAGAATAGAAATCAGAGAAAGGATGAGAAGGAGAATCCAGTAGAAGGGAAAAAGGAAAACCACTAGAAGAAAACGTCGATGAAGAGAAGGGTGAAAATGAGAAGAAACAGAATAAACAATTAGTTTGAAATGGAGGAAGGGAGAAAGATTGAAGATTGAAAGGAAATCGGATGAGAAAAAGGAGAAACCGGGATGTGAAAGAGGTAAGATGTGTTGAAGATGGAAAAGGGTAATGTAATGATGAAAGATGAAAATGAAATATGGGAAAATTGGTGGAAGAAAATATAGTTGAAGATGAAAGAAAAATATTGTAATAAGAATGAAATTGAGGAAATAAGCGAAAGTGAACCGTAAGTTGAGAAGAAAGTTACTTAGAATTGAGAAAATGAAATCAATAGAAGTAGGATACTGATGGCTATCAAAGTAAATGATACAGAGGGATAGAGAATCGTGAAATTATCATTGGAAACACTTCATTCCAGATCAAGAAAAGGGAAGGGATGACTGAGAATAACAATGGAAAAGGAATAATTTGGAAGAGTAAGAGCTGATATAATATGGAATGGTTGATATTCGGCACGAGCAGTCAGTGGACCGTATCATAGGAATCGATTAGGCTGCACTGCAGGATATTCCATAAATTTGGAAAGGGATCCACTCGATTTGGTTATTCGGCCTGAATTTGGAACGCTTTGTAAGCTCCATTTTTATTCATACTGGAATCTACTTGAGTTCTGAATTGGCACCGTATTCTTGAAATTCATCTACTTCAGGATTATCATCCGTTCGTTCATCAATTTTATTCCTAGATCTCAAATATTTTTATCAATTTTCTTTTTCTTCTTCTCCATATTCTTCTTCCTCTTCTTTTTCTTCCTCCTCATCATCTTCTTCTTCTTCTTCTTCTTCTTCTTCTTCTTCCTCTTCTTCTTCTTCGTCGTCTTGTTTTTCTCCTTCCTTCGCCCTTCCTATATTTACTCTCTTCTTATGCTCGGGGAAGTGTGTATATTGAAACTGTTATTCAAATGCTGGAATTGTGGAATGAGTGAGTGTTTTGGAAATATTGGTTCAATCGTAATCATTAATTAAAGTTTCAAGTGAATTTCACTGTATAGGAAATGTAAGTTGAATCAACTATGATGTTATAGTTTGAGGGTGTGATTTCGTTTGTGAATAGTTTTGTTTGGGTAGAAATATGTGGTGATACCTCATAGTTTCAGTGAATAGTATTTGATTGTGATGGAATTACATGTAATCTGGACTCTCGTATTATTATTAATTGATGAGACCCATTCACAAACTAGTGGGAATTTCTAAAATATGGTGTGGGCACTCACACAACTTTTCTTGGCGTTATGAAAATTGATCACCTGACGCTAGTGTTCCCGCGCATCTCAAGTCTACTATTCAGAGCCAGCTGGTGACAGGACAATAACGCTGGATACACACGAGATCTGCCATCTATTCATAGAGAATGATTTAATAGAATCAACAGTTGCCAACAGTTTGCAATAATTACATTTTCTAAAATTTCAAGCTTATTTTCAATTTTAGGTGAAAATGTTACTGGACATTAATTGAAGAGATTTTCATGCTCAATCTTTTCCACTCGAAAGTTTTCGTTTATATTATATCTGATACCTGATAATTGGAAATCTAAACTCAAACTTTGTATAGATGGAGCGGAGCTCCTGAAATTTTTACAGATATGGGACTTGTGGTAGTTGATTTAGCTTATCAATGACTATTTTAGGTATGAATTTGATCGAAATCGTTGGAGCCGTTTTCGAGAAAATCGCGAAAAACCCTGTTTTTGACAATTTTGCCATTTCAGCCGCCATCTTGAATTGCATTTGATCGAAATTGTTCGTGTCGGATCCTTATAGTGTGAGGACCTTAAGTTCCAAATTTTAAGTCATTCCGTTGATTGGGAGATGATATATCGTGTACACAGACGCACATACACTCATACACACACACACACACACACACACACACACACACACACACACACACACACACACACACACACACACACACACACACACACACACACACACACACATACAGACCAATACCCAAAAACCACTTTTTTGGACTCAGGGGACCTTGAAACGTATAGAAATATAGAAATCGGGGTACCTTAATTTTTTTCGGAAAGCAATACTTTCCTTACCTATGGTAATAGGGCAAGGAAGTAAAAAATAGTTCTTACATTTTGGTTGCAACTTCAAAAGAACAAGATTTTCGATATTTTATGATAGTTCTCACATTTTGGTTGCAACTTCAAAACAACAAGATTTTCGATATTTCATGAGAATAAGGCAAATTGAATGAGACAATGAATGGTAGTATGCCTATAAGTCGTTTATCAATAGTTTTGGTTGAAAATACACTAAAATCTGTTCTAATCAGATTCTAGTTCTTCATAGTTCCTGTTGAAAGCATCCAACAATGCAAGCATACCTTGAATTTTCACTGATAAATTCAAATTTCACAGTTTCACATCACATCACAGTTTCTTGGAAACATACAAATGCTCAATGGAATCACTCACACAGAGAAAATTCCACATACTTAATAACCACGAAAATCTCATTCAGAGATATGGTCGGAATTGCAATAATTTTTCATCACATATTCAATGAAATTGCCTTGTAGAGTTCTCGGAAAGTGTAATAAATGAACCGGTCTAGTTTCCCACGTGGGTTCCAGTTTAATTTCACCGTTTGGATTTCTCAAAAACAGAAATAAATTAAATTTAATATATTCTTGGATACAGTGCTGAATTGAAATCCCCCGATTCTCGGATCCAGAACTCGACCAATACTTCAATCCTTCCTCTAATTTACTGAAAGGTTCAAGTCCAATCTGTCAATCGCAGCCATATTTCAATTATATCGGTCGACAATGAACCCATTTTGATGACATTAATCAAATTAATTGAAGGGGTTTCATTTCATAATCATCCTATTGTATTGTGACCCTTGTAGGGCAGAATTGCGTTCGGTAGTAATTAACGAAAACAATGGGATGGACGATTGAAGCACTGATTGACTCAGTGATGGGATTGAATTTCTCATGATAATATAATTAGTTGATGTGATTCTAATGTTTCAATTAATATTAACCCTCCATCATTGAACGTTCATTATTGATAGTCATTCTCTTATCAAATTGAATTAGAATTCCAATTGTATCCTAGAAGTTATGAGAACGTTATAGTCTTCACTGTACATGTAGATGAGGTTATAGTTGAAAAATGTGATTCTAGTGTTTCAATTAATATGTATCCATCATTGAAGGTTCATTATTGATAGTCATTCTCTTATCAAATTGAATTGGATTTCCGATTGAATCCTAGAAGTCATGATAATGTTATAGTCTTCAGTGTACATGTAGACTCAAGCTTTATTCAATTTCAATTCACAATACAAAGCACAAGATACATAGACAACATATCTAATAACAGATTTGTGAATATTTTCCCCACATAGACGGATCTGTGTGTGGGGAATGAGTAACAGTACAAGAAGTAGCCTAAAATAAAATAATAATAAGTATAATATATCTATTTATATATATGAAAGATAATAATAATAATACGAAAAAAAATCCTATCAGTAAGCAAGGTCAGAGAAGAAAGATATTGAAGAGAAAGAAAACTATAACTTTCTATGTAGGCTAATGCTTAATAGATTAAAAGAAAAGGCGAAACGAAAGAAGAAAAAATAAAAAGGAAGAAAATCAGCAATAGATGCAGATGTGAAAGATTGTTAGATGGAAATAAATGGTGACAATAGATTTCTCGGTACTGAGAAAGGCAAACAAAAGAGATGATGAAGATCCAAGCTATTCGATCATTATGAATATGACAAAAAAGCAAAATCAGAGACATGGTAACGGTCGTCCAACTGAAACAAAACTTAGTTTTCAGGTCTAAGTCAGCCTAAAGAAAATGTTCCTATCAACCCAACTCTGTATATCTGAGAGTAATGATTTGGTTATATTTCTGTAAACAAAGCCTATTGGTATTTTGTTGATTAAGTAATTACAATAGTACGGAAGTTGATGTCTGCATAATATAGTGAGTTTTGTGAAGTGTATATTGAATCTATTTGTGTTATTTGCTCGAATTTTGTAGGGAGTTGTGTGAGTGGTAAATAAATGGTTATGTTTATTCAAGTACAGAATTACACTTTTAATGTAAGTCTGTCTTAGAGTTGGAACCTTTAATTGTAGGAAAATTTCTCTACTTGAGTAAATTCGAGGTCTTCCCAGGGCCGCTCTAATCATGTGCTTTTGTAAGATAAAAAGCTTTTTCACATGAGAATCGAAAGCAGCACCCCACACCTCTATAATATATTGGAATAATGAATGTGCATATGCGAAATAAATTTTCCTAGTGATATCTATATTTCTGATTCTATTTATTTTGTAGAAGATATGGATCAAATACTTTAACTTCGAGCATAAATATTCTATGTGTTTGTTCCACTTAAGGTGCTGGTCAACTACTATTCCTAAGTATTTCATAGTTTGTACTCTTTCCAGTGTTTTTATCTCCTGTCCCTTATTTACCATGTTTATACAGTTTGCATTCATATTCAAATTCATAGTTATTGGTGGTTGTCCGGTAATATTAGGTGAAAAGGTTATGTATTTTGTTTTTTCAGTATTGAGGGTGAGAACATGATCATTAAGCCATTTCTGAACTATTTTTAAATTATTGTTCGCGTTACTGAACGTTTCCTCCCAGCTACTCCCACTAAAAATGAGTGTTGTATCATCAGCAAATGACAATGTAGTACAATTTCCAAGGTTTAGGTTGAGCATATCATTAACATAGATTAGAAATAAAATCGGTGATAGAACTGATCCTTGAGGCAGTCCAAAATCGGATGTGAATTTAATGTCAGTTCGGCTATTTAAAGTTAGATATTGTTTTCTATTTGATAAGTAGCTTGCAAATAAATTGTTTACGGACCCTCTAATTCCAGATTTATTCAGCTTATCTAGTAGTAATTTGTGTTGGATAGTGTCGAAAGCCTTAGATAAGTCCATAAAGACAGCTAGAGTTTTTTTATTTTTATTGAAGTTGTTGCACACAATTTTATTAAGGTGAATTACTGCATCTTTAGTAGACTTTTTGGCTTGGAAACCATATTGGTTATCACTAATTATATTCTCCTTATCAAGAAAACTCATTAACCTCAATTTTAGAATCTTTTTTAGTATTTGGATAAATTACTTAGTAGGCTGATTGGTCTGTAATTTTCAAGTTTTTTTGGATCGCCGGTTTTAGGTATAGGAATAATCTTTGCTTCTTTAAATTTACTAGAAAAGTATCCATTGCTCAGATGAGGCTACATGTGGTTGATGAGAATTTTAGTCAAGTCTATTTAAGAGAATTTATAGTCAAGTTTTCAAGAGTTAAATGATTGTGAGATCAATTTTAATATTGATTGTGATATTTAAATGAATATTTTGACTGTTGATTCAAGTTTTGTCGAAGAGTTCAGGAGGAATGTCAATATTTTTGGTAATCGTTATTTCATTTTCCAACAGTTACCTTGAAAAGTGGCCATTGCTGCACTGATTACAGAACGCAAAGAATCACTTTTCCGCTCTAGTGCGGGAAAAATTTTTTCTGCACTCCAGATTTGCAACATGGCAACGCAAAATAGTTAGTAGGTTATATGGAGCACCAGTGCAGGAAAATCAAAATGCGGTTGGTAACAGTGACTTTTATTATAATAATAACGATGTACAAGGACATGGACACCGGGTTCAAGGACAGCCACCACATTCAGCACACAGCCGCCCCGCCATTCAAACACTACTACATTATTATTCAATTTGACAATAAATTAAGGTTTTTATTCATAATAAAATTACACAGAAAAACATTTGATGGATTTCAGGCAATTTTACCCATAAGTACCCACTTTTCATATTCAATGGTAACTGTCGGAAAAATTAAATGTGAAATACGTGCGCAAAGATCCTCTGCTGCATTCAAGAAACCGATAAACGTTTCTTTCGGTGCAGCAAACTGTCACTTTGCGCACTAGTTGCACAAATAACTATTTTCCGGTAATTATTTCATTAATGTGAAGAATTCAAATATTTTAGTTTCTCGTTTCTTCAACTCAAAATAATCTGTGTTTTGGAATACTAATTTGCCATTTTGCTATTTGCTAATCACTGCATAACTTCTGGACTTCTTCTGGCATGGCGCTACAGCCCTTAATGAGCCTTGGCCTCTGAAACTATCAACCTCCACACATAATAAGTATCATTATGTTCATATTGAGGATTGAAGTAGTTTTGGGAATGTTCCTGTTGAATATCTCTGTCAATGACAATGAATGAATAAATTAGTTTTAATATTTGTGGAGGATATTGGCATAAGAAATACTGGTACAGTATAATTATGTAAGGATTGAAAGTAGAATTCTGATGATAGAAAGCTGCTGGAGGTGAAAAATCATAGCAAGATAGAAGATGATAAATAATGATTGAATAAAATGTATCTATTTTCCCTAGAGAGAGAAGTTAAGATGCAAGCGGCCAACTTCTACATTCAACCGTAGAGATAAGACAGTTTTTTCTCTTTCATTATTCGCGTATGATTCAACTTTCAAATGACTCATTACAAAAGAGGATAGATGAGTTCTTAACTTATATCAAGAGTAGAGATTATAATATCTGAGAAGACCACGGTGACTTCTAGTGATAGAATGACTAGACTTGTGATAGAATGACGGTGAAGGATAAGAAGTGTGGATAGTGAATGAAGGAATTCGAAGGACATTGAAGGATAAGAGTTAGTTAAAGGTAGGAGGCGGTGGAAGTTGCTAGGGTTAGAGTTGAAGTTAGGTGGAGCCAGTTGAGACGGCATTATCTGCCAGTTTATGTGATGGAGCTCGGTTGCTGGGAGGGGAGTGGGTTGTTTGAGGAGTTTGGGGGGGAAGCAACACACTACGCGCCAATCGATGTTCGGAGTCGACATGAATCCCCCTACACACTTCACTACGACTAGATCGTAAATTCCTTTCAGCTATGGAGATGGACCTGAGGGAAGTGGTAAACGACTGAGGAAAGAGGATATGGAGGGTGTGGAGAAGAAGTAAGAGTGCAGAAAAAGAGAAAAGGAGTTGGATGAGGAGGTCAGGATCAAGAAAGAGTAAGGTTATGGAGTGAAGCAGGACGAAGAAGAAGAACAACAACAAGAAAAAGAAAAAGAAGTAGAAGAAGAAGACGAAGATGATGATGATGAAGAAGAATGAATAGGAGTAAGTTGATCGAGAAACAGTATAAAGAAAGTAAGAGAAGTATGATATGGAATTGAGAGAGAAAGGAGCGTGTGGAAGAAGAATAAAGAGGTTTAGAAGATATCGAGCAAGTGAGAGTAAAGAAGAATAAAAGAAAGGAAAACTACAATAATTATGACTATGAATGAGAATTATTGTGAATAATAATGAATGGATGACGAATAATGGTACAAAGAATGGGATAAGGGCAGTGAGTAGAGAGTATACCTTCTACAATCACTAATTGTAATAATAATTGTATAGCTGAATTGAAAAGAGGAGAATCAGGTCACGATTAACATGAGGGTGAAAAATTTTCGAAAAGAACAGGTGATCATAAGTTGTAAGGTGATGAATGAAGCGATAGATGAAGAGGAATAAGAACTAGAAGTTTCATCGGGCGCTAAAGAAGGAAGTACAGTTGGAGAAGGAGAGAATTAAGGTATAAAGGATAGGTGTTTGAGAGGAGATTGGAGAAGATGGAAAGAGGCTAGGAAGAAGAAGGAGGCTAAGAAGATAGATGGAGATGAAAAATGAGTAGGAAGAAATTTGAGTAGGTTTAGACAAATTGAAACAAAAATCATGAATGATTAGAGGAGATTGGATAAGGATGACGCTAGGAAGAAGAAGGAGGCTAAGAAGATGGAGATGAAGAATGAGTCCGATAATCAGAAAAGGGAAAAGAGGAGAAGTGAAGATTAGATAAAAAATAAGAAACAAAAATCATGAATGGAGAAGAATAGTCCGATAATCAGAATAGGAAAAAGAGGAGAAGTGAAGATTAGATAAAAAATAAAAAACAAAAATCATGAATGATGAGAAAGGAAATTCGAAGAATAGGATGGAAAACAGAAACGAAGGAAGTAAATACAGGGATAGTGAGCAAAATGAAATAGATATAAGGAGAACGGAAAGAGGAAGATGGAGCAGAACAAGAGGATAGAAGAAGAAAAGCTCACCAGCCGGCTTCCTAGATCTTTGTGCAGCACTTAGCTGCTATCTATCCTTCCACCTTCCAGTAATTTGAATTCGATCGTCCCGATTTCCAAGCCAGCACGCTCATCTTCACTTAACTGCCTTCTCATCCTCTTCCTCCTCCTCCTCCTCCTCCTCCTCCTCCTCCTCCACCTCTTCTTCCTCATCCTCCTCCTTGTCCTCCTCCTCTTACTCCCCCCCACCCACACCTTTCTCCTTCTTCCTACTTGGACGTCTGGTGATCCTGTTCCTTATCGTGATCCTTTGCTAAAGCATCCTCCAAAGTCACGAATAAGCTGCAGTGATCCTTGGCCATTTTGAGAGCTGAGCAGTGATTGATGTGGTCATCGTTTATTCATTTGTGCTCCTAACTTCCCCCAACAGCTCACCACCGCAGCAGCTCTTCAATTCTGACCCCAATTGAGAAGAGGCTCATCTTTGGTTTGGCTGCTAACAAGTCTATAAATAGCTGGAGCATCTTATTGAAATGATCTTGGCAATTGAATAGTGGCTGCCTCCATCACGTTCCAAGGAAAATACTCCTCAATATTTCACTGAGAAAAACTAGTTTACAAACGTTTTCTAAGTTGAATGGAAGTCTGGAAAAACAAGAATGATACATGTGAAGCTGGATTCTCACATCATATCAGTCAGTATTGGTGAACGTTTCCGGTACAGTGAAAAAATAATTTCCAAATGTTACTCGCTTGGCCGGACTGAGTGGGAATACTCCCTTTAGTGTTATATTTTGCCTTTGTCTTTAGGCATGGACATATTTTCACTGTGCTGGACACGAACAGTCATACTGATAAGTAGGAATTCTGTTTCAATTTCAATTATTTTTACTTTCCTTGCCCTATTACCATAGGTAAGGAGAGTATTGCTTTCCGAGAAAAATTAAGGTATCCCAATTTCTAAAGTTCTATTCGTTTCAAGGTCCCCTGAGTTCTTAATTTTCTCATATTCGACATTTACATGTTTCCCAATGACGGTAATCAATCACATTCTCTAGTCGAGTGAAATTCTCAAAAATTGGGTTGCTGTTACAACGTTTTAAAGTTTTTGGTTACATTAACATTGAGAATGATGCCTTGCGCACACTACGGCGAATCTCATGACGGTGACGACGACAATTTCGTCCCGTACCGTTGCCGTCATGCGATTCGCAGTGGTGTGCGCAAGGCTTCAAACAGATTTTTTTTTAATTCGACTTCAAAGGATAGATGTGTTGTTAGTCGAAGTGGAAAATATGAGACCATATTCCACTGAATTCTAAGCATTCACTTCAACTGCACCTATTGGTTCTCTACTCAACCAAAATATTCGCATATTAGCATTAGCACAAACCAATTTCACATATATTGATTTCTCTGATGTAATTTCTCTTGTGGATTCTGTCTATTGTTGAAAGTTCATTAAATTCTAATTGAAATGTTTCGACGACAGTGATTTATTACGAAAGTAATGACAGTAGATACTATCATCTTTTGCAAAATATTAGAAGCCAATACAACCAATTCCATTTCCCAGTTGACTTACATTTTTGTAGCAGAAGCCTATTAAATTGTGATTAATTTGATCCTATCAATATTAAACTAGGATATTAAACTAGATTGAAATAAATAAGAAATCGCATTTGTTCAAATGCTAATTAATGAATAATTATTATTAAACGAAAATCCATATTAAATGCTGTAGATCACCCCGAAAACTTCTGCTTCAGCAAATATTGACAACAGAGTTAACAGCTAGATGGAAATTCGATGAGCGCTATTATCGGGCGCTACCCGGTACCGGGTTCAATTCCCGGGCTGTCAAATAATTTTTGTGATAGTAGCACTCATCGTTTTTCCATCTAGCTGTCGTCAATATTTGCAGTAGCAGAAGTCTTCGGGGTGATTTCCAGCATTTAATTAGAATTTTCGTTTTATAATGGTTATTCATTAAATGGCATTTGAACAAATGCGATTTTTTATTTATTTCAATCTAGTTTAATATCCTATTTTGTCAAGAGCTTTGACCAGGATATACCTCTATATTTAATCCTGTTTATTGTATTCCCAGAGATAATTCAAGATACTTCGATTTTAGTTATGGATAATTGATGTTGTATTAGTCCTATCGAGTTCAATTAGTTTCATTCTCTGTTGATACAGTATAATTGCCTGATATGCTGCAGTTTCAGGAGTGGGAACTATCCATATTGAAACAGGAATCCCTCAAAAATCTCAGTAAAATTAAACGGTACGGTATGTCTGATAAATTTCGATAAATTGGATATATCCAATATACTTCCCTGATAATTAAAATATGCCGTGGTCAGATCCACCTCAAACTAAATAATAACATCGCTTCCAATCTAACCAATGCAGACAGTTTGAAGTGGATCTCAGTATGCAGTAGTGGAGTATGTTTGCACTTTATGATGGAATTGATTCGTGGAATTCGAGCACAGTTTTGATGATTGGAACAGGGGATTGCAAAACTAAATTTGAACGCAAAAGTTGATGGGATTCAGGCGGAATCGGATTTCGAGTTTTGCTGGCTCAAAAAACTCGAACCATCACTCAATTAGTATTTTCCAACCGCTTTGAGTCTCAAGTCCCGGGAATCATATAACAGTAATCCAGCTATAATTAAAGGCATAAGCGTTCCAACTCAAAATTAGTTTTGCGTTTGTCATTGCAATTGGCTACTACAGTAGTTTAATGGGAAAATCCTATTGGAAAAAATTGGATGCGATGTGGAGCTTAAATGAGGGTGGATTGGTTGTCAGTTTAATAAAAGGTTTAGAATAAGGAGAGGATGATTGAAAATCAGTGTAATAACGGCTTGGGTAAAGGTAGCCAAAAGGGTTAAATTGTACCAGAACCAAATCAATCACAAATATATTGGTTTAGAGATTATAATATGAAGTTGAATATTGTAATTTCCATGTTTCAACTCTAATATTGAGGATTCAGATTGATAACTATAGATAGTACTGTAACTATAGAACTTGATACTGTAGATAGGTCTGATTAGTTCGGAATATGCTGTGAATAGAGGTTTGTTATTAATAGATAGGTTATAGAATAGATATCTATTCTGATTAATGATGTTGAATATTGCAATCCATTAGTTTTTGTATTAGATATCTCAATAAATACATGTATGATTCCTGTTCACTGTTCTACGTTGATCATACTCGAGTACTAATTCCCTGAAGGCACAATAAACAGGTAGCCTATGGAATGTAATAGGAAATCAGTACATCGGTTTGATCATTATTTGAATTAGATATTATTTGTTGTTGAATATTGAAATTCTGTTTATTTCATCATGTTTAGATTCAAAATTTATTGGTTTACTGTCATGCTAATGTAGTTGAATTCACAAGGATGATCTCTAGTAGATTGGATCTGGGGAATGCAATTTTTTCGTATATCCACGTCAATATTTTGAGGTCATGGATGCATTTCCAGCACAACTTCTTTTACCATACTATTTTTCATTTTATTGTTACATGCTATCAATGACAACATGATATTGTTAAACTATTTCCGGTTAGATTTAATTTCAATAATTAGCCACGTGGGACGTTTAGTTCCTCAAGTTGAATACTGTTTCGCCACAATAAGTTTCTGCCAAGGTGTTTGGTCAGATTCTACGTTATGCGACTCGGTCGATCATTAGGTCGCCGATCAGTAGATGTTTTATGCCTAACCTCAAATTTTCAATATTTTATATAATATTATACAGTAGCAAAAATTATTTCCATTCCTATTCGGCTGTTGTACAATTTGGCCAGGATGCCTGATATTATCTAATCTTTAACTTTATCATCTTTGGCGATATTAGCCTATTATTTCACTTAGACCTATAAATTTTTCAAATAGGAATTTTATTTATCCATCCAAATTTAAATACGTTACAACATCTATTCCTTTCCATCACTATGCCTCAAATATGAAGTTATCTTTGTTCAAAAACAAAGATAATGATTCCAAGCCCATATACAGATCACATTATTTACAATCTATTTTGCAGCTTTCATTCCTCAGTCTTCCCAGTTAACAACTATACAATAATCTTCAACGAAATGCAGTGTCGAGCATTATTACACTTTCGTATCCACCTTACGAATCGATTTTGGGATAAACTAGAATTACTCAAACGGTTTCTTCAATCTCAACTGCCTCCAACACAAAGCAAAAGCAAACAGTTCCAAAAATTAACAAAGAAGTTGCTTAGGAATTTCATCTGAGATAAGTCCGTACGTGTTTGGAGCCTGAACACCTGTATTCATTGCTATGTTTACAGGAAAACTGTATTAATGCGCGCAGCTCCATTCACGAACTTATTTGCTCAACAGGTTGAGTTTGAGATTTGTATTTTGAGACAAGAAAACGGTCACGTGTCTTCTACATAGAGCTATATTTATATCTCACTCTAAGTAAATATATAGGTATGTTGTCTACTGCGGTCTGGTCTTACGACACAAAGAGTTGGACTGTAGGAGCGTGACCAGAGCGAATAATAAAAACGGAAACAGTCGTGACAGAAAGAAGGCAGAAGGAGAAGAAGGGAAGTGCAAGCGAAAAACGGGAAAAGGAAAGTAGATTGACGATTGAGATGAATGAGAGGAATAGGAGAAAATGAATGGAATGAGAGGAGAAAGTAAATGTAACTAGGAAGAGATGAAAGAGAATATAAATCAGTGGAGGTACGACGAAGAAAAAATGAAGAGGAAAGAGAGGAGACACAAAAGAAAATAAGCAATATAAAAACAGTAGAGTGACCAGGAGGAGTTGGGTAATAGGAGGAGAGAAGAAAAAATGGAGAAACCATGCACCAAGATAAGAGGAAAGAGGATAAATATAGTTGAAAGTTAATTAAGAGGATAAGAGAAGTAATAGTTATCAGAAGTTGAATAAAGTATGGGACAATCACTAAATAAAGGAAGAAGTATGAATACGACTAAGAGGATGGGATAGACGATGAGAGAGGATAATTAAGTGTAGAATCAAATGAAATGTCAAGGAACAGAAATAGGAATGAAAACTGAATGTTGACACTTTGGAAGAAGTTGGAGAGATGCACATCAGGATGAACCTAGGAAATTGCAGGGTCTGAACAGAGGGAGGAAAGGAGAGTAAACAATGAATAAAGTAGAAATGGATCAAGCAGAGGAAACGTAAGAAGAATTAAGGGTAAATGAACTGCGAAAGCAACTTGAGAAATTGAGTTCAGAGTTTAGAGATTGAGAGTTTGGAGTTAGGGAAATGAGTAAATCAGCAGAGGTCAGTTTCAGAAAGGTGGTCGAGAAGAGTAGAAAGGAAAAGAGTTAAATATGATAGAATTAGAATAGAAGAAAGAGAGAGAAGGAGAAGAAGAGAAAAATAATACCTAGAAAAGAAAGAACACATGCGGAAGAAGAAGATGATAAAGGAGAAAAAAGACAAAAATAAGAAAATGGTGATGAAGAAGAAGAGAAGAAGAAGATGAGTAAGTGGTGGTGGTGGAGGAGAAGGAGGAGGAGGAGGAAGAAGAAAAAGAAAGAGAAGGAAAATTAAGCAGTAGATTAAAATAATAAAAACAACAAAGAAGAAGAAGAAGATGAGGAAGATGGCGATAGAGCAGCACAAAAAGAAGAAAGGAAATCAAAGAACTTTACTGTACAGTATTACACAATCTGGCACATGCGCAGTGAATGCAGTGTTGAGCTCCACTTACCTTGTTCAAGTCTGTCTGAGTTACGTGGTCCAAGTGGAAATCTGCAACGGTTCTCTTTCTATCTGCTTTTTGGATAAACTGCAGTGCGCTCTCACTCACAACTCATGTTGTCTCTGTCTAGCGTGGCATCACGCTCTGGTCATGCTATCAACGTCCTTGGCCTTGTCTCTCACTCGCTCTCTGTCTCTGAAAGCGAATTAACGGGTAATTGAGTTATTCTGATGAATGTCAAGATGTACAGTAGAAGATGGTTGCTTTCATTCATATTTATGAGTGTAGTTCTTGCTATGTCTTTGTGATATTCAGATTAGAATCTTCTGATGAGTAATTAAAGTGCTAAGTAGTCAACCTTTTTCTACTTTTATCCATTTGTTTGTAGATTATTAATGTATATGGCCGTAGTTGAGTGGTTTGGTTGCTGGATTTGTAAACCAGAGGCCGGGGTTCGAAGCCCGGCCCGACAAGATATTTAATTTTTCTCGGGCTGCTCCCGTGTTTCGGATGCATACTTCAAATCGTCGGTCTCGGCTGTGCAAAGGCTAAAAATAAACTTTCTACTCGTGATATTTTTCAAAGTTTTTTGATCTGTATATCATCAAGCTATCAAAATGAAAAAGTTTTCTCAGGTAAACATTTTTTTCTGATCATTACTTTTTGAGATATGACCGCCTAAAGTTTAAATTTTTGGGACAGAACATTACAAATTCGGTAAGAGATAAATCCATGAGATTAAGAGGATAGATTCTTCATGGTATTATTGATCTAGTAAAACAAAAATTTTCTGAAAATATCAATTTTAAAGATAGTTATTCAATTTACTAAAAATAACCAAAAATAACTTTTAGTTGTTTGGTATATAACTTTTAGTTGTTATTTTTGGTAAATTGAATAACTTTTTCAAAAATTGATATTTTCAGAAAATTTTTGTCTTACTAGATCAACAATACCATGAAGAATCCATCCTCTTAATCTCATGGATTTATCTCTTACTGAATTTGAAATGTTCTGTCTCGAAAATTCAAACTTTAGGCGCTCATATCTCAAAAAGTAATGATCCGGAAAAAAATGTTTTCCTGAGAAAAGTTTTTCATTTTGATAGCTTGATGATATACAAATCGAAAAACTTATCACGAGTAGAAAGTTTATTTTTAGTCTTTGCACAGCCTTAAATCATATCAGAGGCCCTGAAAGCGATCAGGTGCGACCTGAAAAGTGACCCTGACACCAGACCTGAGCCAGCCAGGTTACTCGATATTATCAGTGTAAGTGAAAATGTCAAGATTAATGAAAACCCCATCAATTCATTACTGGAACCACAATTTGGTTGGTGCAATATAAACAAATGTTGAGAGTACATTATTTTCAATGAAACGTTTTCAATGTATGCAAGTTGGCAGGCTGTGAAAAGCAATTTGCAATAAAAAAAGCACGAATAATGTTCGGATCTTAATTCTATTCAACAGTGTATGCATCACAGTTGAGGGATTAAAGGAAAATGGAAAAAGCAGCCAGCGATAATTGAATGAAGCTTTCCTTTACTTTCCGGCCATTAGGTTTACTACCACTGTTGCTAACGTTCGCTATTCATCATTACAAATTTGTTCACAACAAGTTGCAAAACTTGCTTCACGTAACATTTTGCAAAAAATCGTTATCACCAAGTTGAATTGCATGATTTATTTAGAATGTTGTGTTATACGACAGTATACCACTGCTATAGTATATCGTAGTTCACGGCTACTTGTAACATTTCTGGAACACCGCATGTTGCAGTGATATTTCAACATTATGTTACAGCAGCTTCAAATTCCTTTGTAGAAATATTTCTCTATTTTAGTAGATGCAAGTATTTCATCATACATTTTCATGTTTGATTTCATAAAAGTTGTTTCATATGAAAGATCTTCACAGACGTACTTTATTTATTCTTAGTCATTTTCATGTTCTGTTTGAAAGAAAATGTTGAAAAACATGTTTGTCTCGATACATCTTGAATATTGCAACCCATATCTGAAACAAGATGTATTAGTGCATGTTTCACTAAACATGTAGCATCAGACATCAACTTCTTTAGCAGAATTGTATCAGTCTTGAATATAAATTATACGGAACGAGTTCCACGTAAGATATTGCTACCCATGTTGGAGAGAACATTTTGCACAGCATGTTTCATGCAACATCAAACCCAGAACACTATTTTATGTTACAAGTTACAATTCATCCTTCCTGCAACATGTGGCACCAACCTCTACTGCAAAATATTCTATCATGTTCTGATTGAATAAAAATGTTGCGAGCAAGTTAGTAGTAATGGATTCGGAATTTCATCGGAGCTGTAGCCCTTTTCCGCGTTTGGATTAGGCAGAGCGGTTAACGTTGTACTGAACTTCAAAGGGTTCGACTCCTCCCGATTCCATCCACTAATTTGCTTGCTGAAAATGCTGCTTTTCATTCGCAAAAAAACATTAATTGATACAAAGAAAATCCATAAATACTCGTGGGCGGTCCATGTTTTTCCCCACTTTAAGCGCATTAGAATGAAAGCTCTTTTTTCGAAAAGTAAACAAACCTTGCATGAATGTCGAATTCCATCAGGCTTGTTAGTTTTGAAATGCTGTGGAATTTTCAACTACAAAAGCAATGTTTAGTCAAACAATGTTTGACGTTTGATCAAATAATTTACTCAACGCCTACCCAAAATACTCGTATTTCAATCAGGTGACTTGAAACTGAAATACTGCAATTATCTCTTACAAAAAAGTTGACAAAATTAATTGAACGAGCCTTAGCGAGTTCTTACTTTCTGGACTCAAGGCCAGAATCGTTGTCCGTGTGTGTCTGTCCGTATTGTTGAAATTAAGTATCAAAATCATGTATCAGATGAACACTTTCCCATTTGAAAAATTATGTTGGATTCAAAATTAAACTGGATTTATATGACGGATCCAAGATGGCGGACAAATATTTTGAAGCGACAGGAAAGTAGTTTTTTAATTTGAATTGGATCTCCATGAAACCTTCTGTCAAATTATCCTTGTTAAATGAATATTAAGTTTCCATAATTTCCATCAATTATGTATAATCATGCGTTGCAGATTTCAAAGATCAATACAACTGTTCATGAGCGAGTTCTCCAATCCAGGGGTATTAAGTAATCCTCCTTCTAAGGATTGGAATACCAATAAAAATTGTATTACCAATATTATACTACCAATAATAATTGATATACCAATTGGAATACCAATAATATATCACTATTCTCTTCATTTGACAATAATTTATGAATTTGTCAAAGTTTTATAGTTATTTGTGCAACTAGTGCGCAATGTGACAGTTTGCTGCACCGAAAGAAACGTTTACGCCCGAGCCGTAGGCGAGGGCGGAATGGTTTGTTGAGTGCAGCAGAGGAACTTTGCGCACGTATTTTACATTAAGTTTTTCCTACAGTTACCATTGAATATGAAAAGTGGGTAATTATGGGTAAAATTGCCTGAAATGCATCAAATGTAAATCTGTGTAATTTTATTATTAATAAATAAAATAGAATGTAGTATGTGTGTTTGAATGGCGGCTGTGTGGTGTGTGGGTGGTGGCTGTCATCCACTGTGCCTGTCCACCAGATTAAGAATCTTATAACGTGCACCACCACACTATAGTTACCAACTTAATTTTGATTTTGCTGCACTGGTGCTCCATATAACCCACCAACTATTTTGCGTTGCCATGTTGCAAATCTGGAGTGCAGGAAAAAATTTTCCCGCACTAGAGCGGAAAAGTGATTCTTTGCGTTCTGTAATCAGTGCAGCAATGGCCACTTTTCAACGTAACTGTAGGAAAACATAATTATGATACTTCTTCTGCATCTAGATAATGATGCAGAATAATGATAATGTACCCTCCATGCCTCCATATTTGGCGAAGTTTTCAGACTTTCAAATGAAGCTCTCTTCCAATATATTTTTGGAGGAGTTTCAGGTATCGTGAAGGTAGCTCACAAAAATATTTAAATTACCTTCTCCATTGTTTGGAGAGTTTTTTACAATACTACAATTAGGTAATTAAAATTTTAATGAGTATTACGAAACCTAGCTGATAATCAACTTTACATAAATCGGTATATCCTCCCAGATTCAAGAAGTACCAATTCGTTAGTATGGGCTATAATTGAAGAACATCCATTATTTGTTTTTGTAACTGTAAAAAACCCGTACGCAATAAAAATAAATAACAAATTCTACTTCCAAAAGTTTTTTCATTTGCTGTTATCAAACAATAGGAGTGGGAGGACCTGGTCATGAAGATGAGCCACATTCAAACATGAATAAATTAATCTTTCAAGGCATACTGGACAATGGGTTTTGCCGAGAGAACAATACTGATGTACTGATGAATAATTTTAGAACATCTCTTCTATTCAAAAATCCTTCCACTCGTATACTCAGCAAATAACAACACGCTCATTAACGAACTCGTTTGCAAAAAATGGGGAATATTTGAACATCTTATAAATATGGAAGCATGTAGTGAGAACAATAATAGACCGACTTTTGAATAGCAGATTAAGAATTTGAAAACTGATCCTGATTAAATCTAGATAAACAAACTATTATTATACTATAATTATAATTTAAAAAAATATTATTCAAGGGTTAATATTTGTATATTAAATAATTTTTTGTCGTGTATTGTATTTGGTAACATAATAGTTGGTGATATCAGATAATCCTTGTGTCCAGATAATCCGCGAGGGCGGAATGGTTTGTTGAGTGCAGCAGAGGAACTTAATAGAATAGAATAAATGCAGCAGAGGAATAAAATAGAATGTAGTATGTGTGTTTGAATGGCGGGGGGGGGGGCTGTGTGCTGTCAACCACTGTTTTCCACCACCTCAAGATTCTTATAACGTGCACCACAGTCACTGTTACCAACTTAATTTTGATTTTGCTGCACTGGTGCTCCATATAACCTACTAACTATTTTGCGTTGCCATGTTGCAAATCTGGAGTGCAGGAAAAATTTTTCCCGCACTAGAGCGGAAAAGACAGTGATTCTTTGCGTTCTGAAATCAGTGCAGCAATGGCCACTTTTCAACGTAACTGTAGGAAAACTTTCATTATGGATGTAATTCTGGCAAGTTCAAATACTGTAATAGACCCCATGATCATGAACAAAGCTTCATAAAGTATGTGATTCTGATGAGTTCAAAATACTGTAATAGACCTCATGATTTTGAACAAAATATCATCATGGATATAATTCTGACTAGATTGTTTAATAGTTACGAGATTTCTAATATTATATCAAAGTCCAACATACTGAAATAGTTGCAAGGTGCGTGCTATAACAAAGTCTCTTCACAATACCTTCCAATCATTTGGATCAAAGAGCAGGCCGAAGATGTAGGTGTGCACTTGAAGGGTACTTCAGTGTTACTTGCAGGGATTGTTGCATATTCATTGCGCCGTAATTAGGCGTTTGAAGCGAGTTCAAGTTACAAGGGCACGAAGATGAATGATTAATTATTGTTGCAATCAGAGCGTTCACTCAATTTACAATGCAAGTTGGAATAACAATATTCTATAGTGAGGTTCACTGCCATCTGTCAGCTTTAGTAGAATGGGAAGCAGGTTTGAGAAATGCTGACATTTCAAAGTGGATCCCACAGAGGTTGAAGTTGAGTGGTTCGCGTCGTTTGAGGAAAGTTTGCATAATTAATCGATGACTCTATAGTCAGATTCACTTAAAACTGTCAGAATTGGTTGCCTGGGAGGCGGTGGTGTTATAATATTAGGAACGCTGATAGTGTCAAGTGATTTTCACTATACCAAGTTTGTGTGCAGAACAGCAGGAGGTTGGTTGCAATAACTTTAAATATCTAATTGATTGTCGAACGAAACCATCAAAGGGATCGTCAGAGGTTGATGGATGTGTATCAACTGGAAACTACCTCTCAACTGTTGTAATAATGATTAGTATCATATAATGACGTTGAAAAGAGTGTGTTCCCTGCCTCCAATTAATGTTCAAAGTATAGTGAAACTTGAACAGTCCATGATTTCCTTGTTGTGATGACGTTCTAGAAATCACAATGGCCGATCCTGTTGAAACTATTTGGAGTTTCTGCTCGTTCTCGTACCCTGGTAATAATTCTTTATTCTTAATTATTCAAATAAGCCTTGTTCCTTGGTAATAATTATTTATTCAAATAAAGAGCAATTACAAAATTGTTTTCTAATTTCTTATTTGCGTTCCTGTGTGGGGAACTGGGATATTCGAATATATAATGTAATATATTAAAATATTCAGTAATCCACTGTATTATTGTTGAATGAAAAAGACTAAGAAATTGTCAAAATCCACAGATTTTCAGAAAAATCTGTGGTTTTTGACAATTGCTTAGTCTTTTTTCCATTCAATATGAATAATTACCACAATATCAACTTCTCAACTACACAAAAAGTGTATTATTGTTATCGGGTGCATCCATCTGGTTTCCTCAACTTTCTTGTAGCATCCTCGATTGATATAATTTATCACAATTCTCATAGCTGTTAATACATCCCATACATTCTGTGGGATACATGCCATATTGTAATTGAATGAATGGACTCTTTCAGACCACTAAAGACTAAATAAACATAGTCTCTAATCTATGGTACTACCTACAAAAACAAAACTCATTGTAACAAGTAGCATCCCTGTTACTTGTATTATACTCACTATTGTTGTTCTTTTGTGCATCATATTTTGTAGACTTTATTCTTGTTTTATGATGAATTTATAACATTGTAAAATGTAAGGCAAAATAAAGAATAGGATTTGAAAAACATTTTGTCTCAACTACAAAAATTCACGGTACTAGTCGAATACAGTCATATCTATATCTAGTACACACTCTAAAGCAGATTCTCTACATTTCCACATTCTACCGACAAAATCGTATGAAGTATCAACTCTCTCGAACCCTGTTCATCTTTCCTCATCCATAATTTAATTATCCTCGTCCTGGGAACCTCACACATATCCTCTACTTTTATTATTTATGGATAAAGTTGAGCTCGACATTCAATTCAACCCCAGCTGAATTCCGCGCCCAGCTGCAGCAGAATTCCAGCTTAGATTCAGCTGAATTCAGATATGGTGAGATTTGATTTGAACTGTCAGCATTCCTTATAAAGGCGCCATGATTCGTCATTCAAACAATTCTGACATTTCGAATTGAATCTTCACTGTATCGTAACTCACATACACAATTTGTAGATTCCACGTATCTGCAATTTGAAAGAGGACTTTGTAGAGTGGTTGGAGAGTAGATTTTCCGGCGGAGTTTTCGAAAAATGAAGTAGTAATCGAGCGTGACGATAGATAGCGACACTGTCACCGGCCGCCATTTTATGAATAAGAGAAATGCAAAATTAATGTCCGGCCACGCACCGGTGCTTGGCGAAATAAATGCTGCAGAATTGATGAACGCAATCCGGAAAATTGTGAATTTCCCCGAGTCCGGAAAATGTTTGTTCAGAGTTTTACGGCAGAAGCGCGCGGCGGATTTAGTGTATTTGGAAATTTGAATTCAGAATTATTTATGTTGTCACGCTCGAGTGGGTAACAGACTGAAGCGGTGGAGTTTTCAATTTGTTAAGTCTGCTGTGCTTACATATTTATAGATTATGCAGATTTTTGTTGTTGATTGTTGCTCATTTAGAGCTGGTTTTGATGGTTTTCCATTGTAACATTTAGTGCAGGTTACACTTATTTGTTGTAACTGCTTGCACTATTTATTTCAGAAAGTTTTACTTATAGAAGGCTACATAAGAGTAATTGAAATTTCTAAATAATTTGTCTACTATCTCGAATGTGAATGTGTTTCATCTCAGAATTGACTACTGTCATTCATATGAGATGTCTTCAGTTATTAGAAATAATCATTTACCATAGAATGATGATTTGACTCTGTTGAATTGAATTAATAGTTTCACTCAAACAATTGGAAAGGGTCGTTGAACAAATAATCCCTATTCATCCAGCTCTAGTGGATAGGCTTCGATCAGAGAAATAAATTAGATTATAGAAGCTCAATCTTCGAAATCTAATCATTGAAAATAATCAATATTAGAAACGAAAAATACTGGTCCCTTACGACCTCATCACTATTCCTCCCGTATTTTTGTTTTTGTTGATATTAATATAAAATAGCGTGACCAATGTCATGGGCTAACATTAGAATGATTGAAAAGATGTGCCAGTTCGGTAATGACTAGGGACACATTTATCTTGCAGAATTTATCACTCGGAATAATAGAAAATAGTATGCCATTTCATTTACAATTCAATGCCGAATTCATCACTCACGATGAAACAGTTTTATCTTGATCACAAAGTATATCACTCATGAGAGCTTCATTATTAATAAATTTGTGGTTGAAGTGATTCAACTCCATTATTCAATTAGGGCGAAGGTCCTTTCCCATTCCTACAAAACATTAGAACATTTCAAGTCATTCACGTTGCATCATATAACCTCTTAGTTAATTATCATTATCTCAATCAAATTATCTTTTGTTCCTAACTTCATTTAATAGTTACATGCTCGCAGATAGATTTTCCATTAACTTTCACTACAGTAGCAATTGGCGTCAATCCTGGGGGGGGGGACGAGTCAATATTTTATTTTATAGGCCATGTCCCCCGGAAAAATTTATTAAATATTTAAATTATGGTTGGTAATCAAAACAAACAATACAACTAATGCTTTTTCTATTGTAAATAATTATTTGTATTTAGTAAAACTTGAAACTATTAACTCAGAATTTTATTTATTTACCCACTAATTTACCGAAAAAGAGGATTTAAAACAGATTTGAAGAAAAATACGCTTCAAAAACCACAATTTCCATGAGCTATTTTTCAAAAAAATCTTTGTTGGGTGGCACCCACACACCCCCCAGTACTTCCCCCCAATGTCAAACAGCAATCTACGCCAATGACATTAGGCTTGTAGTTCATGTATTTGTTCAAGTTTTTCGCTTATGGGAACCTTGCCATTATTGTTTAGTGTAATAACAAAATAGTAGAATTTACGAAATAAAAATATATTTCTCGGGAATGTTGAGGTTTCTAGTCTGAAAAGTTGTTATTCTTGGAACAAATTCATTCATATTCATTTGTTAATGACTCAAACACAAGAAGATTGGGAATGAATAAACAGACTCATAGTCCTTTCTTTACTACAGTAGTATATTATGAAATGGGACACTACTTCTACTTCTATAAGAAGCTCCAAACTTCAAATTCACAATGATAGTGATTCAGGGCACCATAGATCAATAAATCTAAAATCTACACCTTAAAAGGAATGTGACTCATAGCGCCACGGAGCTCTAAATTTGAAATTTCTGCTCTAGAAGGCTCGTGATTCACGATCGGACGAAAGTTACGCAATTATTGAGAACTTAGGCCTGCGGTATATGCTGCTTGTTCTTCTTTAGATGGCTGCAGCAACCGCCGTCTGCCCAATAATAACCGAAATAACCGAATAATAACCTAAGAGGCCAATCATGTGGTATTGGATTCACTTCTGGGAAGTAATATTGCCTCTTACTGCCGCAAGAATTCATTGGCTGCCTCTTGAATATTCAATCCTTGGTTTGCGCTCACTAAACTCACAAAACGGGCAACTACTCTGTTTCTGAACGCCAACTAAACTCACTTTGAGGGGTCCAAAATTTGATCTTTCGCTTCTCATTATCACGGTTTCTATTGTGCATTTTTTATTCTTCTTAATCATCATCATCATCTTCTTCTTCTTCTTCTTCTCCTTCTTCTTCTTTTCCTTCTTCTTCTGCGTAATCTATCTCACTATTTTTGTATTTGTTTATCTTTTTTTCGTTCTCCCTTTTGTACCTTTCCTTCTCACCCTTCTCATTCAATTCCTTCCTCTTTCCATTTTTTCTTATAGACTCATGTACCTTGTATACTGTGATTATTTCGAATCTTGACAGTTCAACAGTTCTAACGATCTCTTTTGATCTAAAAAATATTTAATGCTGAATAAATGTCAACTCAATTAAATCTAAAATTTGAATTTTTTTTCTACTTTAAATGTAAAATCAGACTTTTATTATTTTTTTCACAATGCAGATTGGGGTTTTTCGCATAAACTTCCATAATTCCTTATTTCACTTTTACATTTTCATACATGTCAAGTCGACAAATAAATAAATAATCATAGGTCTAAAAATGCTTTCTTACAGTGTTCAATCACTACCTCCGTAAACAAAGCCATAGTGCATGACAGGTGGTTGATGGTAACGTAAGGACAGGTAGGGCTCCTACACCAATAGAAACACTAGCTGATATACAGATCAGCTGAAATCAACAAATTTTTATTGGTGTAGGAGCAATACCTACTATTACTAAGTAATAGTAGGTATTGGTAGGAGCCCTATCTGTGCTGACGTCACCAGAATGCACTATTGCTTTGTTTACGGAGGTAGTGGTTCAATATGTATGATATTGCACAAAAGTTTGTACTTTTCAAACATTTTTACGACAAAGATTAGTACTTTTCAATGTACCTTCTTGTTTCTTCTGTGATAAGGTTTTGTAAACTCAGCTATATTCATCCTTGAATGTCTGTCGCTCTCTACAACGACTCGAATACAGTTTACAGAGTTCGGTTGTTACAATTTACAAGAGTTTACTTATTTCGATAGCCTAAACAACTCGAATAGTCCAGCACTTTCATGTAGGATGTCCCTTGTCCGCTACAGTTAGATGCACTTTAAACTGTCAGCATTGGTTTAAAGAAAAGCACTCATGTTATTTATTAGTAATGCTGAAAGTTAGAAGTGAATCTCATTATAGTTTTTACTATATCGGTTTATTGTATAGTTTCTCATTATAGCTCCAATTCATTGTCCTTTGAACATGTCTATTGCGAAAATGCAACTCTTGTAGTCTTTCCATCAAGGCTCACAAAGTATATTTTTCTCAATTGAATTCAGAACACAAAGTCTGGTAAACTTATCAGTAGTTATAGTCTTCTCATTGAGGCTATCAGCATACTAATGGGTTAAGTGGAAGAGGTGGCTATTATTGCCTCAATTTCGCCCACATCACTTTTTATATTGTTAAGTGTAAATAAAAAGGCATTTATCTATCTATCATACTATTTACTGTATAGTCTCTATGTAGGTTCTACATCGGGGCTAGCGAATAGAACTACTATTCTCCCGAATTGAATTCTGGATACATGTCTGGTAAAGGTTCAGAAGTTATGAGTAGTCTTCTCATTGAGGATATCATTATATTACTTATTGTAGTCTTTACATCGGGGCTAGGGAATAGCTTACAACTAACTATTTTTCCGAATTGAATTCAGAATACATGTCTGGTGAACTTGTCGTCAGTTACAAGTGTCACACAAACATGCAGCAGCTGTCATGTGACTTGTACGGCTGTCACTTGACTGACAATAAACTGCAACGCATTACAGCTAGTGATGGTGGGAGGGGGTAAATTGAGGGGGTCAGTAGTGTTCCTAGTGCGGGGGTCTTTGTTAAGGGGAGGGAAGGGTTTAGTTACATGTAGGGCCACAAATGGTGTGACACACACACACACACATATACAAACACACACATCACATTGTGGCTACATCAATTATTCGGTATTTAATTAAGCGAAACGTAGACAAGTGGCAGACAAGTGAGACAGTGAGCCTGCTGCCCTGGCAACGCGATGCTTAGTGACCCCTCCACCACTGATGGATTGCCTTATGTAATTTGCTGAATGCTTTTAAAATAATCATATCTATTATTGGACATGATAGATATACTTTGGACAACATTAAATTTTTATTCAAATTTTGGAGAGAAATGGTACAGGCTCAGCCTAGCTTTTCCTCCATGGCCATAATTATAGTGTTTTGTACAATAATTGAAAATTGAATAAAATATGTAGAATTTATATTTTTTAATTCAATTCATTCATTTCACAGACGAACATTATACAAAATAAGAAACAAAAAATATAAACATTTTAAATAGGATCGAACAACCCTAGCCGTAAGCCCGAGTGAGGCTTTTTAGTGATTATTCTAAATTATTTTAGTTTTTTATATTATTTTTGCATGAACAAATAATATGCATACTGTGTATTGAACCACTGCTGACAGTTTCAAGTGAAGTTCAGTGTAGTAAATTTATTCGTTTAAATGGAGTAAGAGGGAATAAAATAATTTACATTAGTTTGAATTGAATCTAATTATATTCTCTCCGAATGTAATAAATGAACGGGTATTGTCGTAAATTTATAAAATTTACCTCGAGTCATTTACAAATTTGCGTCTCTGTTATAAGCGCCTTTTATTTTATTATAGTTATTATATCAAGGGCTGAAATAATAATTCTAGTGATGAGGCTCGAGCTCGTAACTGCTATTTTGGATACAGACATAATTGTCAATAGATGAGATAGCGAAGGAAAGATAGTTGAATTCAAGCTAATTTGTTGGTAGTTAACCTATTTCATACAGTATTTATACATATTACTGGAGCGTTGACTTGGGGAGAGACAAAATGCTCAACTCAGAACTATTTTTTATGCACTGTATTCCGAACTTTAGTGAATAGCTCATTCAAAAATGAGGTATTGAAAAATATATTAGTCAAACAATCAATGCGTAGAAGCTGAAAAGTTGTAAAGGTCTATGAGATATAAGATGAAATTCCAAGTACAATTTTTCAGATTTGAGATGAAAAATCAGGGATCAACGAGTGTCTTCTACTTCTGGGAGCTTATGAATAAAAAAACGTGAATTAGATGACATGAGATTGATTCCATCAAGTTTTTTATCAATTCTTGGTTCACAAATGGCTATCTTAATCCACTACAAATCAATTCTCGGTTATCATTTCAGTCATTCACAAATGACCATCTGAATCTACCACCACCTAATGATTCTGCCGCAGTCTCGAGCCAACTATAACTAGGAGCCCACTCACATGTTATTCAAGCACATGTATGATTGGATTACCTCCTTACATGGACAAATCTATCGGACCCTGACGATTATTATTATCATTATCGAAGTCAGGCTGGCCAACATGCTTCCGAAAACAATACAGGCGCACGTACAAGCAATGACGTCACTACTCACCCAAACCTCCTCCCCATTATGTTGCTAATACGGCTATTAGTGAACATTATTGCGTGTATAATCTTCCGGTAACTCGCTTTCCCTTTCCATCCTACTTCGTCACCTCCTCCTCTCCTCCCTTCATTCTACTCCTCCTCTCTTCCTTCTACTCCTTTTCGAAGTCATCTTTCTTCTTCTTCTCATCCTCCTTCACTTTCTTCTCGTCCTCCTCGTCCTCCTTCTCTTAGGTCAAAAATAGAGGCTGTCGTTCTATTCTATTCTCCTCTTCCTCCTACTCCTCATTCTCCTCGTCCTACTACTTGCCATGCTCGTGATCTCCTTCCTCCTCCTCCTAATCCTCCTTTCCTTCCTACTTCTCCTAATCTTCCTCTTCGTCCTTCCCCAACTCCTCATCTTTCTCCAATCACTCCTCCTCTTCCTCCAACTCCTCATCTTTCTCCAATCTCTCCTCCTCTTTCTCCATCTCCTCCTCCCCCTCCTATCCCTCCTTCTCCTCTTAATCCTTCCTTGCCCCTGGTCAGCTAGATGGCAATTATCGCCTACCGCCAGGTTTAACCCTGGGTTATCTTGACCGGTACCCAAAGGTTCCATCTGTACCTCTACCTACCAATTGCAGTGTGCAATCCATCTGTAACTGGGAATTAAGCGTTTATCGCTGGGGTGTTCATTAGGAATTAAGTGTGTGGGTGGTATGGTATTGCACGTGCCATACCATATTATGTGTAGTATACACATATATATCAGTCTAGTATATAAGTATATTATACTACTTCATAAAGTTCAGTTATACACCTATTGTATGCACCATGAGTACATCTATATAGAAGTGAATATATAGCCTACTATAGGCCATGTATGAGTATAGTAATATAGCACATGCCTCATTGTTCTATGGCTTATCTGCATTTACAGATACGTGTGATTACTACAGGAATATCAGGAAGCCTGCATGTCCTGGATAACAGCTATTAGTAGGGAATTAGGGATAACTGCGGACTATTCATCTAGGACTGGATAATTGTTAGTTGAGTATGTGGGCAAATTTTCCTTTAGTATTATCTCTTCATCCCTGTGCTGTAGGCCTACTCTAAATAATGATGATTTCGTATTGGGGCAGTATTAGAAAGTACGACTCCTTCAGTGATGTTGTCATTGGTAAATTTCATTGAGTTCATCAATTATGTGTACACTATCACTGTAGTAAACGCAAATTGGAGAGGCGGGTGATGGTGATGATATAGGAATTAATGTATTGCTCCCTAGTATGTCATTGTAGTATTTACTATCACCACATGTAATATTGTTATTCACAACATCTCACCTATCAATCACTTTCAGAATTGGTTGAGAATAAATAAAAAATATAGAAGTTTCATTTTTATACAGCTCTCAAGGTCTGCTTTCATTCAAGGTGTGTGATTCATTCGTACGTAAATTTACCTGTCAAAAAGAAACTATTGAAATCACAAACGTCATAAATCTATATTTATATTTGTACCGAATTGTTAGTATTTTTGTATGGTCAGTTTTGTTCATATTTTTGAATAGTAGCCATTTTGTTTAAGCTATAATATTGTTTCATAGTCTTGAGACTGAATCACGTAGTACGTAAATTATGCGTTCGGTGTAAACACGCCCCAGGAAAGTCTTCTTTATCTCTGCCTTGTTGTGCCTCACAGCGTCGGGGTGCAAGTGATGATTTAGGAAAGGAAAGTAATATAAATAGGATAGTAAGTAAATTTCATAACAATTCAAGTTATTACCTTTATCAAATATGCAATTTATTCTCTTTGACAAATTCAGTATTCTAAATATGACTCCGATATCTTGAATGTAAAATAGAATACTACTTACTTTCTCTAGAATACCTAGAGTTGCTAGAGCACAAACTTAGTTTTGCTGGCAATGCCAATATCAATTATCATTAGTATTATCAATGAAAGCTTTTTCAATTTCTATTTCGAATTTCACTATGTATGGAACTGAATTTTCTTTCGTTTATGAAAATGTTTTTTATTGATTTGGCAATAGATTCCATTTTCTTTTGAGTAGCATGAAATCGAATAAACTCTAAGTGATTAAGTTACTAGAGTATAGTTGATCGATTCTCATATTCAATTTTCAAATATGACATGATTTCAGTCAAACTTCTTTATTCAGAAGCTGAAACTAATACTAAACTTAACTTTAATTAGTGATTAGCTAGAGTGCTAGAAAACGTTCTCTTGTCGCTTGTATTTTTCATGAGCCTTCAACTGGAAATTAGCGCCTCTGATTGGTCGACACGAAACTCCTCTCACAAACTCAGCTTACGGTTTCAAATTTCTGATTCAAACTGTAAATTATTCAGCATGGAACGAGTAATGGACCCAAGAACTTCCGACCAAATTCAATTTTGATTCGGTCTGCTCTGCGGAAGCAATTCTTCATTATGCGGATCTGTGTGTTTGATCTTCTTGGTCGCTATCTATAGATTATTAAATTAGTTAACGCCGGTTGAAAGTTTTCGAGTTGATTTAGGTGGTTCCAAACTTCTTGTTCCAATATTGGCGGAAATCACAGTATGATCATAACAGCGATACTATCGTAAAAGTTTTGGTAGCTTAGTTGCTAAAAAACTGATCGATTATAAGTTGTTAATGGAAATCGAATAATCAATCAATGCGTTATTTTTTATTGTACTTGAATGATTTCCCTTGCAAAACTGGAGTTTCAAATAAAATCATGGTCATTGTAAGCTGATTATTTCATAATATTCATCAGCCCAAACCTTTTGATTTGTGAGGAACAACAGTGTTGGTTAGATTCTTATTCTTCCATTACCGGCTTTTCTTTCACTTTTGCTACTTTTTATATTTCAGGCTTCTGCATTTTCATATGCAGGCTCTTTCTGTTAGCTCTATCTTCTAGAAGAGTTGGTAATATAAGGAATTTCTCATGAAATGTATAGAGTCCTGTTACAATAGAATACGATACCCAGAAACTGAACATGCTAAGTAGAATTTAATAATTCTCTTGTTTTATTTCTCTATTTCTTTTTATATATGAAGGAAGGACTTTGATGTTTGGTTTTTCACCCATGATCATTGTATGTCATCTAAGTTAGTAACGTGAGTTTACTCTCCATTTCCGAACAAATCCATCTAGGAATTACCTATTTTTAGAAAATACCATAAGATTTCCAATCTGAGTTGCTTTTCAAATTCCTTTTAATTTGAAGTATAACATTTTTTTATTAGTTGAACTCATTAAAAAAGTCAACTTATGAAAAATAACCTCAATAAGCATGAACACTTTGAAGAATATTCATCAATGTTGAAGTAACTGATTCCAATATCAATATATTTCATTATTAGCACTTATTTCAAGTTGAATAAACTCGGATGCTAATTCTTGTATCTCATTCCTTTACTTAATTTTAGTTAATCTCTTCAGTATTTCTGTAACTCTCCTACTGTTATCACAGACAAGAATCTGCTTTGTGTGGTGTGTTTCTGTACTGTTATCTTCACACTTCGTGATCTTCACACAGCTCGTTATCACCCACTATAATTATAGTCTTAGTATCTTCTTATTGTTTCCAACATATCAATTGATCAATTTCAATATCACCAACTTCAATATAATAAGTATTAGAACAACAAAACTTCAATCATATAGTGGGAATAGTGATATCGTATCATCAGTTGAAAAAATTCAATATAACGGAAATTTCTATCAATGATACTATACTCCTATTCTCATACTACCTCTGAATGTTATCTATGTGTTATATCTAACATTTTTCTGTATCAATATAATATCTATCAGTTTGAAATTCGGTAATTCTCATGAATTTTTTTTCATTTCATTCACAAATGCACATCTGAAATTGTTTTTAAAATATTGGCTATCAAATTGCTTTATTCTAGTACATCACCCAAACAGAAGATTCACCATAACTCACTGCAGTACCTGAAGTACTTACAGTTATTCTACCTAAAACCTTACTTCTTGCACTACACCAATAACTTTACACGAATCACAGCAGAAAATTATCTTCAATAATAAATGAAATACCATTGTATCAATAGATCAAATTCGAATTGACTCGATCAGCAATTTTATACACATTTGTTTCCAATTTCCTGATCCACGCTAATTGTAATATAAATGATGAAATTCTTTATCTCCTATCTGAGAACCTTTCATATTACCCCAATAACTTATCACATAACACAACAAAAATTTGATGTTTTCAATAAAACTACCTAACTTCTATCATCAAAACAAACTTAATACAACAGCAGTTTCATGAAAACTTGCTTATAATATTTTATAATAACAATACTCTGTTATCTGTTATAAAAATCAAATTTTTAAATTACTCACCTGGATGCCTGTATTCTTGTAATAACTCAATAAACAATCACAAAACACTATGGAAATCAGAGTCTACCGTATATTCGGATCACGATTACTTTTTCGCGAAACTTTCTGTAGCGGTTCGCGATCTTTTTCCGTAAATTGTGCGATAAAATCGGATAACACTGCAAGAGATGTGCACTGTAGGACGCGCAATTCGCGACTGAGCGTTCCAGCATGAGAATCGCGACTTTACCGTTTGCTGTGGTAGGGGGGCGCTTCAACTCCCCCCACACTATACGATCATCCCCCCGACTTCTGCCTTTCCTGGAACTTTCTTTCTCACTCTCTTTGGTCCATCGCTGCACTTCGATTTTCTCACTCTTCGGCTATCTTTTGTTGTAATTTTGTTCACCTTGTACTTTCACTCTTTCTCCTTTCGATTATCTCCTCTGTAGATTGAAAACCTATTCAACATTTTTACTTCTTCTCTCTTCTTTTCTTTGTATTTTTTCTTCTCTGACTCTTTTCTATTTTTTCTACTCTGGCTCTTTTCTTTTTCTTATTTTTCGTTTTCTTCTCATCTTCCTCTTATTCTTATGCTCTTCTTCTTTTTCACATTCTTCTTCCTATTGCATATTACGATCATATACACCTTCTTTTACACCTTTCTACCCTCTTTTTCCTTCTTTTCCTGTATGCTAGGCTCTTATACATATTTTCTTCATCCTGTTTATATGATCCTCTTTTTCTTCCACTTTCCCACTTTCGGCTTTCCCATATTAATCTTCTACTCACTCTTTTTCTCCCTGCTTCAAAATTATCTCCACAAAGTAGAAGGAATTTCTTCTCTGTGTCATCTCTGACTTCTTCTCCTCTTTTTCTCCATCTTTTTTTATTTCTAAGTATCTTATTTCCAACTCTGTTTTTTTCCTAAGTCGCGTATAATACATAAAACGTATATTTTTTCTTTCTCATAATTACCTTACCTTCCTTACCTTACCTTACCTTACCTAAGTTTCCCCTTACCTTCTTCCAACTTCTCCTATCTTCCACTTTCAGCTTCGTCTGATTTCCTCTTGTTTTCTTGGTCTGCCTTTCCATTCTATATATCAATACTGTCCCTGTCCCTCCTCTTCCGTTTTTTTCTTGTCCTCCTCTCTCGTTTTTTTCTTGTCCTTCTCTCTCGTTTTTTTCTTGTCCTCCCCTCTCCTTAGTGATTCTCCATTCCACTACATTCTGCTCTTCCCGGCCCCCATTCTTCTCATACTCATCCTCCTCTTCTCACACTATTCTTTTTTCCAGTATGTCATTTCTTCTCACTTCCTCACTCCCTTTCTTCTTCTATTATCCTTTACCAAACCTTCTTCCTCTCACCATTCTCCTTCTCCTGAATCTATTCTTCTTTCTCTCCTTTTCTATCTTATTATTTAACCCATCATCTCTTCCTAGTTCTGGACTACCTAGTAGAGCGCAAAGTTTTCCGCTTGAATCTCCCTGCATTGAGATTGAGAGTCTGCTCTCCATCACCGAATTTTGCTTACCAGTGCACAATCCGAATTACCTCGTCCAGTATTTATGTTCCAAAGGTAGCCGCGAAATATTGAACTTGCAGAGAAGTTTGCAGTTGTAAAACACGGCGATGGGGCTGCATGCTCGCTCCTCCAGATCATGTCTGAATCTAAAATTACTACTCCATCTATTCACAAAAAGTAGCACAGTATAATACCACTGAAATGCATGATACTACTGAGGGTTATGGCGTAATAAGGTTTATGATTATTATTCTGCTCTATACCACCGTATCTGATTTGTTATAGGAATATGGTGAATAATCTACTAAAAAGTTGCAGACTCAATTGATTTTCGAAAATTACTGTAAAGTCTCAATATGATGAAGAGAGTATGAATATATTCAATTTGAAAGTACAGAAATCTAGAGATAGATTGAGATAATTCCCGTAATTCTCAAAAAAATCTATACAGTGAATCCTTGATCTTTCCAAGGGACCGTTCAAAACATACACTTTTACGAGGTCTGTACTAAATCGGGATTTACTACATTTGAAAGCTCAACCTCAGGTTGAAAGCTATGTGCACATTTCAAGGGACTGAGGGAAATGTTCTATAACGGGGTGTACTATTTTGAGTTTTCACTGTATCAATTTTATTCACCTGGATATTGAATCTAAATTTAATATTCATTAAGTGAATCTAAATTCATATTTATATTTATATAATTATCTTGTTGATTGAAATATTTATTCTTCCTGGCAGTATTCAAGCTCCATTAGACACAACTTCCATAAATAGCTTTTTGGTAGAATAAGGATGAGAATTTATTCTATCAATTGTCTAATCCCACTGATACAACATTATTAATAGGTTTCCATTTCTGATGCTAATAATGGAATAAAATGTGTTGGAAAATACAGCATCCCGACAGTAAGATTACCTTGTATCTGAATCACTTCCAAGTCGTCAAACTTATGTGACTATAGAACAATTCAAGTTTTCTTCTTATGATCCTGCCCCATACCTCCTCATCCTTCTCCTGCTCCTCCTCCTGTAAAGTTTCAGTTATAATTAATGTTTCAAAAACTCAATCTAACCCTTGTGATTATATGTAATATACTGTAGTGAGACGGAACAGGCTAAACCTTGAATAAAAGAAGAAGAAGAAAACTCAATCTTACCTTTCTATACTTTCACTTATAGCATATTTTTGCAGGAATATGCTGTAGAGCTATCAGCTATCTTCGCAATTAATTCTCTCCCATTCATACAATAAATAAGTCCGTATTCAGTTCCAGGATTCAGATCAATAATCCAACAAATCATCGCCCCTGTATGGATACAATATTCAATTCACATGTGAATGGCTAACAATGTAGAGGTTTCCAATCGCGGGGGTGAAACCAAAATCTAGTTACATGTGTTGATTGCTTCTCTATGAGAGTGAAGTGGCGGCTTGCATGCGAAATTCGGCCAACATCAGGTATGCTTGGGACATACATGTGAGTGCCATACTTGGGGCACGTATGTGTGTGTGTGTGACAAAACAAGTCCCCCCACCACGAATTCACCACAATTCACAATCCCAAACCACATGTGAGCGTCCCGCACAAAGAGCACATTGAGAACAGACCATAGCAGATATATATTCAGAGCAGACACATGTATGCAGGTTCATACCGTATATACAGATATACACATGCAGGGTGGTGGAAACCGCTACTAAGCCCATTCAAAACCGACGCAGCCGCAAATAAATGCCACAAACATCTGCCCCCCTGGGTAGTGGTGGGGGGGCTTTATTTAATAGATGACACCAACCCTCACGACCCCCCTTGGGGCACCCCTGGTTGTGGTCCCCCGGGTCTACTTATTCAATAGTGGGGGTCTACTGAAAACTCACCACACATGCCCCTCTCCTAATCTTGTAGTAGATGTCTGTGTTAAACCAAGATTTAACAGGAGATTTCTGTGCTGATACGAATTTAAATAAAGCCAACACTAGATTATGAATTATTTTATAACATGGAGACCTCATACACTGAAAACACACTGCATATGCCTGATTTTGTAGAATGTTGAGTTAGGAGATTTATTTATTGTATAAAATACTATAATCATATTACAATTATGACATTGGAGGAAAAACTAGGCTGAGCCTGTACTATCTCTCTCCAAAAATTTTGATAATATGTTAATGTTGTCCAAAAGATAAGGTTATGTAATCACACACTGCTTCTCACTTGATTTTCGGTCCAGGAATGATGATTTAAAATCTTGTAGGTTGATTTTATACTCTAAATGAATCACAGAATGTATCGCAATAAATTAAAAACTTTAGAAATATTGCACTTATTTGATATCTATTCTGATACGATCTTACTAGAAGCTTATGATCAACTATGTTTTTTTTCTTGCTGAGGATGATGCCCACATAAGCTCTAAGCTTGTGCGTGGGTAATGAGGCGGATGATAATGGGAGATGGATGGATCTACAGTTTTAGGTGGGTTCCGAATCACCGGGAAGCGATTTTTTTACAACTCATGAATCATGAATTAAGAGGAGTTGACTGAAGCGGTCACCCTTCCAACGGGAGTAGCAGGAGCATGATTCTTAACTTATCTAAGCGATATCTTATCAGCGCAACCAATGAGTCAAACCGCTCCCACATGATAAACAATGATAAACAACAACGAAGCCAGGTCTAAAAACAACTATTTTAAAGTATAGACGCAGAAAAATATAAAATTTGTGCTATAGATAACAACAGTCTATTTTTAAATGTCTCAACACTAGACGACATATGCACTATACGAGGTTACGGGGAATTAATTGAAATATGTTATGTTTACCACTTATTCAGAATTAATCAATTCCAAGTCCAATGAAACTATTTTAAATCAAAGTATGGAACTTCTGTTAAAATTTATACTTTTTTTTGTTTTGTTTCAGGTAAGCATCCTCAACGTAACTTCTTCAGCAAGAATCGTATTTCTGTAAGTAAAAACTAACTGTATTTCTCTTCTGATATTTGGAATCGAATTTAATTTATCATGATGCGAATGGGCAATCTATATGACTAAAAATTATTGTAATCAAGCATTCTTTATCAAGATTCAAGTATACAACATTAATCCCGTGCTTGGATAATAAGAGTGAATAGTCTATCCGTTGAATAGTCCAGTCTAGCTATAGTGAATAGTCTGCCATTTGATGACCAGTAATCCGATCAGAACTTTTACACTCATAACTACAAATAAAAATGCGAGTCTGACTAAGGCTAGCTTCACACGCTTTCGGTTTCATTCGGTTCGGTTCGTTACCGAAAACGAATGAGGCTTTCATACATGTCAGGTTTTAATTCGTACGGTTCTAATTAGGTAGTTTCTTCTCAAACACAGCTGTGTTTAGATTTTCACAGCTCATGCTGGTATATTTAAATATAAAAGCTTGTGTTAAATTGTGATATGTTATTTCTTGAACAACAAAATTTTAAAATTAATTAAAAATTGTGAATTATTTGAATAGTTTCTTTTTGATTATGTTAATTTTGGATGTTCAGAGTGATGATTTTTTTGAATTGAAAATTTGTTCTTGTTTTGACACATGGTATATAAACTTCATCTCTTCTCTCCATTGATGAAATCATGTAATATACGTGGAAAAATAAAAAAAAAATCTCCCTGAGTTTTTAATTTATATCTTTCTTATTTTCTTAGCAAACTATTCATTGAGAAAAAAATGTTCCTGTGAACTAACAGAAATGAATTGACCATATGATTTTGACTTGGACAATTTTGAAACAGACAATCACGATATCAGTTTAAAATAAAAACAAAAAAGGCAAGCGTGTGTAAAAGACATTGTTTTTCCCCGTTTCACTAGCAACGAATTCGAATATGATGAAACCTATTCGTGTCGAGGGGGCGTTCGGTGCTATGCGGTTGCTATTCGGTACCTAATTCAAACCGAATTACCGTTTCACACTTATCGGAATTTGCCGAAAACGAAACGAACCGAACCGAACCGAAAGTGTGTGAAAGTAGCCGGCGCTAGCAACGAATTGAAACCTGATGGAATTTATTAGAGTCAAGTGGGCGTTCGGTTCTATGCGGTTTCTATTCGGTACCGAATTCAAACCGAATTACCGTTTCACACTTATCGGAATTTGCCGAAAACGAAACGAACCGAATGAGTGTGAAACTAGCCTAACTTGTCAACTAACTAGGCTGTAGACTTGGATGCTTGGATAATGTAATAGTGTTGATAGATGAAGAACTTAAGAAGATTGCATTATTTTACATTTTCTATGTACTCCACTATAAGGGTGCGTAGAGACTTCATCAGCTTATGCTATGCTTATTATATCTGTACCTTACTCTTTCTGTTCGAATACAGATAAAATCAGCTGATGAAAAGTGAAATGCGCATGTTCGTGGCGCTCAAGTCTGTACGCAGCTTTTTACACACGAGAATTCTCAGAGTATTTTGTGACGCAATGATGGCATTCAACATTATTGACCGAGCGAAGTGAGGTCTACGATTCAAGTCGACGGTTTGGCATTTCTCTTAATGTTTAAATGTTTATATGTTGCGCATATTTACGGCGAAACGCGGTAATAGATTTTCATGAAATTTAACAGGTATGTTCCATTTTTAATTGCGCGTCGATGTATATACAAGGCTATTGGGAATTTTGCATTTCAAGGATAATATAAAAGGAAAAAGAAGCCTCCTTCATACGCCAATATTAGAGTAAAAATCAGACTATAGAATTATTCATCATAAATCAGCTGACAAGTGATTACACAGATGTGTAGAGAAGCCAGTCTATTGCTGTATTTTTATAAGGTCTATAGTTTCAATCAGGTACTTGTGGATGAGAATACTGCGTGAGGTCTACTGTTCACAGAACTACTACTTAATATCGGGGCACCGAGCTTCGCTCGTTATTTTTATTTATTGATAAACAGAATACAATTCTCTAAAATGATCGTGTTTATTTATCTCTTTTCTGTATAGGGCTACTTGTAATATAAATAGAAAGAAAAATAAAAATCTCTGAGATCGTGTTTATATTTCACAGCTGGCTATATGTCATCTTATGATTTTCGGGGATGTGATATTTTGATTTTTCACATACTCACTTTTTTACTATCCACAGCTGGTTCAGCCAAGGATGAATTATCCTTTTAATGTCATTCGGCAAGTTTTCCAAGGATGAGACCTAGTGCAATCGAATCTTTATATCATAACCTACTATGTTTCAAATGTCTTGTAAATCGTTAGAGCCGTTTTCGAGATCCGTTAAATATAATAACCGATATAAAATAACCAGATATATAAATACAGAAATTACTCTCTTAATATAATAGGATATATATATATGACATTATACGACATTTATATAATGCACCCAAAGGTACGCTATTCAGTATTTTCTATTCCACTTGCGATAGACTACGATTAGACAGCATGATAGACTCAAGTCTGTGACGATCTATATTATATCTTGTTTATGAAATCCGATATTATAAATTCATATATATTATTATCAATGTTGAATCTCTGCACCCATCCACCATAAATTGAGACACATGTTTCCTTGTTATGCTCGAAGTGCCCTCACAGTGAACAAGCTCTAATTAATTTGCAGCACGCAATAAAATGTGATATTCAATGGAATCAAGCAGTGTAACCGAGGTGTGCATCAAAATATGAGTGGAGAGAAACTTCACAGCGAAAATGTTTTGTAATAATTTAAGAGATGCGCATAGTGTTGCTCTGCAGTTTATTGAATTAGTAGTGACTTGTTGCGTCACTATTTGTTGGATGTCGGATGCTCTACTGTACACTACTTTCCAGTGTTTTCTGCCAGAAAATAGTTGTTCGTTTCCGACTGGCTTTCTTTTCGTTGCGCTCTGCAAATTTAACTCTGAGTTCTTGGTTTTCTTCTTTTTCCTTCTTCTCCTTCTCCTTCTTAGCTCATTCCTTCATTTTTCTCCTTCTTCATTCTTGTCACATTTCTTCATATTTTTCATTCAATAGTCGTATTTTTTCTTCTACACTTATTCGGTGTTGCTCTTACTTCTCTTCGCTAAATCTTCTACACTTTCCACTTTTTCAGTTGCCGTATTCTATCTGTCTCTTGGTTTCCCTCTGCTTTTCACTTCTTAATATCGGGGCACCGAGCTTCGCTCTGGAGTACAAAAGCATAGAAGCATAAAAGCATAGTTTATTTATTTATTGATAAACAGAACACAATTCTTTCAATTGATTGGGAAAGGACCAACAGGCACAGCCCAAAACTGTATCTTCCCCGAATTTAGATTTATACACTATAGTCCAAAAAGTAGGTTATGTTCCATACACTTTCGAATTCAAGTCCAATTTTCAGTCCAAAAAAATTAAAACCGAAAAGTTCGAATTTTGATTGACAAAATAACACTCACCAATCACTTGGAACTGTAAATTATGAATAATTTTACCCTTTAAACCCTTTCCCTTTTAGGTCGTGTTTATAATTTACAGCTGGCTATACACCAACAAATGAATTTCGGGGATGAGATATTTTGATTTTCCACAGACGCACTCGCACACTTACTTCCATTGTCCACAGACGACGAAAGTCTCCAAGGATGAATTATCCTTTTAAGCGAGTTTTCCTAGGGATGGGACCTAGTGCAATCGAATTTTTATATCATAAACCTACTATATTTCAAATTTAATCAAAATCGTTAGAGCCGTTTTCGAGATCCGTTGGACATAAATAGCCATATAGATAACCAATATATAAATATATACATAAATTGCTCGCTTAATATAATAGGATCTCGCTTCATCCTATTCTTATCCTTCTCCACTGGGTTTTCCTGGTTTCCGATCTCCTCTACATTATCAGTCATCCCCACTGATATGACGTTCTTCTTTATCTCTTCATATTTTGAATCACTTTCTGCTTCAAATTTTTCTTATTGTTTCTCTCATTCCCCTCTTCTTCTTTTACCTCCATCTCCCTGTCTACTTTTTCTTCGCCTCTTTTCCTTTTTTCTTATGTTTTGAAGACTTCCTTTCTCCTCTTATTCCTTTACTACTTCTGTACATTGATTTCTGCTTTTTCTTTTTCTTATTCTTCTTCTTCTTCTCCTATTTTTCTCCTCCTCATCCGGCTCCTCATCATCATGATCTTTGTTCCTCCTCACTATCACATATTCCATGCTTTTTGTTTCTATTCTCTTTCTTTTTTGAATCTCTCCGCCATCAAAACTCTCTCTCCAACTTCTTACTTTTTCCCCTCCTACTTCTCCTTCTTTCTCTTGTTGTGAAGTGCAAGCAACAATATGATGTGATGAACAGACTGAGCCAGCTGCGGAACAACAAGCTTGCCGTGCTCGCTCCAATTCTGGCTGTTGATAAAAATCAGAGCTGCATACGTGAAAGCGCCCAACACGTCTCAACAGAATTTTCTCTCATATGTAACAAGATTCGAAAGAATACTGGTTAGTAGTCAACAAAAGATGAATGAGCAGATAATATCATTGGTTCTATCTGCAGTGAGAGTTGTTTCCAATTCAAGAAAATAATGTAAAGAATAGATTCCCGAAAAATAGGAATGAACTGACGAAAATGTCATAGATTGTATGGCTATGTAGTAGCAGAGAAAACTTCTGTAGATTGTTTATTCTATGGTAGTTTGGTTTTGAAAGTGAATAGTAGTCACAATATAAGGTGAATGAACTGATAGGATTGCTCTTCATGAATGTGGTTTGCTTTTTCTCCTCACTTTTCCTGAATGAAAAGTATATCGTGCAATGATTTCCATACAATATCGTACTGTAATCTACATACAACAAATAGTAGTAATGATTCCTATACTGGGATCATTCAGACTCCCGGATCTATGGCTCCGCCAATCTGAATCCAGATCTACGGATCTATGTTTATCTGCCAGCTACAAAGTGAAAAAATGTTGTATTTATTGTAAATATCGGGGACCGAGCTTCGCTCTGGAGTACAAAAGCATAAATAATTTATTATGAAAAGAGAAATTATAATATCATTCATAGTTCATACTGATGCAAAAATTTGCCTCACAAAGGCCCGATAGCACAAAAGCCGGTTAAATTTTAATCCTGATTAATTTCACGTGAACCAAATCAGAGAACACCATTTTAAAAAGATGGATCTACTGGAATTAATCAGGATTGAAAATAACCTGGCTTTTTTGCAACCGGCACTAAGTACCTGATTGAATGATTACAAAAGTTCAACAGCTGAGTCATAATTTTGACACAGTCCCACACACATGAACTCTTCACTCACTTCCATCATCAATAGACGACGAAATAATTATTATTATCAGCTGTTTTTCCAAGGATGAATAATATTTATCCTTTTAATGTCCTTCAGCGAGGTTTCCCAGCGATGGGACCTAGTGCAATCGAATTTTTATATTATAAACCTACTATGTTCTGAATTTCGTGAGAATCGTTAGAGCCGTTTTCAAGATCCGGTGAACTGAATTTTGTGAGAATCGTTAGAACTGGTTAGATCCGGTGAAATACAAATATAACATCCAAACATATAAACAGAAATTGCTTGTTTAATAGTATGGGATGCTACTACCTTCATTGATGATTCACACATCTTCATAAAACTCTCGTAGATATTATTTAATCTAGCGATTTATGTGTATCTGCCTGTTTCAAAGTGAAAAAAATGTATTTATTGCAATGCTACATTCATTGATTATACACAAATCTTCATAACACTACTTGTAGATCTCTTTTATATACCACTCTACAAGAAATTATACTCGTTTACACTACTACTCGATTCCTGAACAGTCTGATCAGTTTGTAAAATAAAATAAGTTATATTTTGAAATCTCACTATTAACGCCTCTTGATTTCATTGGTCTAATCTTTCTATGTTCCTTGCCGCCTCTAAGACGTGTCAACTCCTAGGCACTGACTTAGTGTACCTAGTTAGAAATCCTGGCATGTTCGAATATGATCATTTTCTTATCTGAATCGATGCAGCTATATATCGATAGGAATTGATGAAATTATTAGAAAGTATAGATGCTTCTGTTTTCATATAATAATGGAATAGGAGGCTCATTGGTGGAATATGAGCCGTTTGAATGGAAGCATTTACTTTTGCAGTATTGAAATCATCATTACCATTTTGCAGGATATAAAACATATACATCACAGTCACTGTTAAAAATGTCACTGTTAGCAATTAGATATAGTAAACGAATAATACAGAACGCATACACAATACGTACTTCGAACATTGATAGAATGTGTCTTCAGTAATATCTGAAATAAAATTTAATTATTGGAATATGCAACCTAATATCGGATCGGCTACTGCAGTCCATCTGCTTTCCAGGAATCGTCCTAAGGTAATCATGATTGATTGATTGACGTGTTGTTATATTATATCAGGACGTGTTATCATACCGGAATTGGGTTATTGAGTAACAAGTTACAATAACAATAGCTAATAAGGTATGATATTCAATTTCATGTTGTAATCAGAGAGTATAGAATGTACATACATTCTGGTTATAATCCAGCAGCCATCAAGAGGTAATGCTATCATATTTTAAGCTTTGTTTGAATTTGAATTTCAATTAGGGATTGAAAAAGTTGGGGAAGAAGAGAAATGTAATAAAGACTTGGAAGAGAAGAAGAAAATACAAAAATTTAATAGATAATAATTGAGAAGATGCCGTGGAAAAAGAAGGAGCAGCAACAAAAGTTTGTGTAAGAATCGACGAGAAAAAATTCAGGAAGGAGAAAAAATAACATTTGAAAGAGAACCAGACGGGGGAGGTAATGTCATCATGTCAAGAATTTAAAACAACAAGGACATTGAAAAATATGAAATAAAATTGGATTTGAATAAGAAGTTGTTAGGAATAGGTAAGAAGTAGTATAATATGTTAATTTAGTGAAAAGTTATGATAGCGAATCAAAGTGAGAGATGAAAAGCAGAAGGTACAATAAAAATGAGTAGAATGCTACAGAACGATATACTGAAAAAAGAAAATGGGGAAATGAAAATTTAAAACAAAAATATATTAAAACTAGGCCTAGTTCCAGAATATCACTGAAAGTCCAACTTGAAAGCGAAAATGAAAATCAAAAGGAGAATGTGTAGCAGAATATAACCAAGCTAAACTGTAAAACGAAAATGAAAAGCGCAAAGAAGAATGAAAATTAGTTGCAGAATATTTCGGAAAGGCAAAAGTGAGTGGAGAGATATATGAGGGGCCAACAACATTAGGAGCTGAGGCGTATTGTGGACCCTTTTCAATATTTTTCAAAGAAACAAAAGGCTTGGGTCTTTGCCGTTAGCCCATTCCGTATTATGCACTACTCATCCATTAGTCTGGATTATTCAAATTTCGTCCGATAAAGGGGCCTGTGCCCGCTACTACCTCCCTCCACCCACCACTCACCTTCACCACACATGAACAACCCTGAATAGCATGAGATAGCTGTAGCTCCTGGATGTGATGTCTCATGCAGCAAAAGTGAGTAATGTGCAAATATAGAATGATATCAATTGAAACTGACATTTTTTCCTATATTGTCATTCTGTATTAGTAGAATATTTGAAAATATTTTCAGATGCTTTTTGGTATGAGTGTTATTCCTACAATATTCTTTTCCACATTTTTTTGCAATAATTGTTTTCCATGCAGTACTGAATTACTTCCCCCCTTCATTTCTTCTTCTTGGCTCTTTTCTTTCACCTTTACGTTGCATTCCCTCTGTATCCTCAACTTTTCTCATTTTTGTATTTTTTATTTCTCCTGCTCCTCTACCGATAACACATAATCGTCATCATCTTCATCTTGCTTCTCTAATTTTTTCCGTAAGCTTCAATGTTATTTTCTTCTTCTTTTTCCCTCTTCCATTCCTTTGTCCTACATCGTATTTTGTTTCTCGTGAATTTTATATTACTGTACAATCCTTTCCCCACCTGCAACTTTTTCTTTCCTGTTTTTCAATGCTTTTCTGTTATATTACTGTCTCTCTATCCTACACTGAGTCTTCTACAGGAATCTTCTTGTTTTTCTTCGTCATAATCTTTGCCGTCAGCATATTTTTCTGGTCAATACTTCCCATTCTTCAACGCTTCAATGTAACATTTTTCTGTTATCGTGAAATCTATTCACCCCAGTACAAATCTCCCTTCAAATGTTCATTCTGATTTAAAACGTAATAAAATAAAATAAATCTCAATCACATCTTCTTCTTCTTCCTTTTCTTCTTCTTCTTCTTTTTCTTCTTCCTCTTCTTCGTCTCCTTCTTCTTCTCCTTCTTCTTCTTCTTCTTCTTCTTCTTCTTCTTCTTCTTCTTCTTCTCCTCCTCCTCCTCCTCCTTCCCCCCTCCTCTTCCTCCTCCTCCTTCTTCTTCCCCCTCCTCTTCCTCCTCCTCCTCCTCCTCCTCCTCCTCCTCATTTTCTTCTTCTCTTTTCTCTTCTTCTTCTCCTATTCACTCTTTCTCTCTCTATTTCACATGCACACACTTACTCTTTCTCTCTCGCTCTTTTTTCACGATTGATCGACGGAATCGATGTTATTTCCAAGCAAACATCCAATGAAAATCAGTCTGTTTCTTCTATCTCTATCTATATGCATTTGAGTGGCGAACTGGCCTTCAGACTCCAGAACACACATTCTTGAATAGCTTTTCAAGCCAACGCCAAATTCTCGTGCTCCACTATTCAGAAAACCGAACTGTTCGTTGGTCACTGATTTGAAAGGCATGCCCTGACTGAAAAGTGCGCAGTACGAATTGAAGTGAAAAATAGGAGATGAACACAAATTGAAGTGAAAAGCACGGGATGAAAGTTAATTTCAATGCTCTGATGAGCAGAAATCTACGTACTAGTCTTCACTACCAGCTTCATACATATACACATTCCATAGCACACAATATACATTATACTCCAATACCATATACACACAACACCACACACACGTAGGCCTACTAAAAACATGTATTTCACGTACATTGTATATATACAGTCAATACACTGTCTGATTATCAATGCTCGTATCGTAATGAAGAGAAGCTGACAGACATTCAGTTCAGACTAGGCTCAGATCCATTCAAATATCTAGGTTCAGTCTGTACAAACTACTGTATGCTGATACATATATTTTAAATTCTACAGCCCATACTCTATAAATAATGTAGGTATATTATCTGTATATCACGCTTTCCTGTGTTAGAGTTTTCGTAAAAACTTTTCACAATAAATTGTTCTGCTTTCTCTCAACCTTTTTGTACATCAATTTCTTCGGTATTCTATATTTGATATTATGATTGAAACCTTTGTAAAATGATATTCTGTTTTATAATTTTTATCACTGGATGTTATTTCTGGCTTTGTTGCGCATATGTCGTGTGAATAGTATGCTATTCAATGACGTAGCTGAATAACAACTAAGAAGGGTAATACTGTTCGTGGATATAAATTTACTTTCTGGTTTTTTCATTTTGGAAAGTTTCCGTGGCTCAAGTTAATGCAATGCTAGCTCCATAATCTCCTTTTTAACAAAATTCTTCAAAACTATCATTTTTCATTTTCTTATAACTGATTACCATAGGGTACTAATACATAATATAGTAAGATATAATATGATTTATAATTTGCAACTCCTGAAATCCTGGCGGAATTGGAAATAAACGCATGAACGTAGCATTAGTAGCATACTAAAGTTTACCACTAGGGTCTGTAAAATTGAAAATGGAAAATATTATTCCTGTATAAATCTAGTAGGCTTTGGAGAATTAAAAATTACAGAATATTATCCGTGATTTCCAACTCCACCTTCTTCTGTGTAATATTGATTGAAAGGCTATTAATTAGCGATTTCAGTCTGACTGGCAGGCTATTCCAAATAGAAAATGACCTCATTTTCGTTTTGTTTGATTGATTGAAAATGAATATAAGTCAGTAAATCAATTTCAATGTTAGATCAACTTATCAAACACAGAACATTATTGGACGGGAGTGAGTTGTAAATTGCCAATCAGTTTTGTTGAATTTCCGGAAATTGAAAATGTGAAGCTCATAGAATTCTGTCGAAAATGTCAGACAGATTTGACGCTTTTGCAATTGCAGTATGCAATTGTAATTTAATAATGACGGATGAGCAATGTACATTGTACAAATGATTGACAGGTTTAGTAATCGGCAATTCTATTGCAGTTGAACGGCAATGCATTCTGTGGTTAACAATAAGTATTAATAAAATAGGGGACAATTATTCATTCATTAAATGAAGAGAAAAGTAGTTTTCATTCCATTTATGAACGTACCAACATACATAACATGGGAGAACTGTAATTTTTGATTAATTTAATTATTATGATAATAATTGTTTTTTGATATATTTTGATAAAATGATAAACAGCTAAAATAATTTTATCAAATTTAATAATGTCAATATTATAGAGCAATTTTCAACTACAATTCGTATTGATTTGTAATCAATTATAAAGATACTACTCAATATTGATATAAGTTCTGAAAATTTGAAAAATGAGGAGTTTTAAATTTGAATAGAAAATTTCAGTTCAGTGGGAATTAGCGTGTCATCGATTCAGATGAAGTTAGTTTGGAAGTTTGAAACACCTGTACCCGTTGCTCCTACTAATCGATCAGTCCCTCAGGAATTCATACTTCCCAACAGGTTGATAGATTGGTTTTCGGAGAGTTTCCAAAGATGGAGATTAGAAAAATGCCAGTTTCTCATTATTCTCTACTGCTGATCATTTTGACTTTTTTCAATGGAAGTCATTATATCGTAGAATTGAATAATTTCGCATTCTGATATAGTTGGATTCAACAAGTCGTCATACCTTGGATTCAAGTTTTGCTTAGTCAAGTTCTTTGTGGAATTTAACAATAAATAAAACAGTTATGTGCAATCTCTTTTAGAAAACGATTGAAAGAAATCAAATTAATCGGAAATAGCGTGAATCATCCTATCAATTGAAGACAGGTTTTTTAATAGCTAGATTCATTTTGATTCTTTGAACATTTTATTCACAATACAAATGACACTAATGTAATAACATTGGTAGATAAAATAATAGGAAATCGTTGTGCTATTATTCTTCCAAATTTATGTGATGACACAGTCCAAAATAAGGTTGGTCTTTCACGTACAATTTTTATACTTCATCAATCCAAAATAAACATGAAAACTATAAATTTTAAATTTAGATGACTCAAATTAATAAGTTATTCATAAATATTTCACTCAATTATCAACGAAATTAATTTGAAATTACCAACGAAATGTTTTACTAGATGTATTTTAAGATTTTAGACTATTTGATCACTAATAATCTTCCTTTAAAAGGATATTATTCTAATTCAGTGTTATTAATATAACTTATTCCACTCTTAAACAGTATAATTGTTTTTCAGTTAAAAAAATCACGTCTTTTATGAGATGCGAAAGTATTTTTCTTAAACTATTTCAATCACCATCGTATCAGTTCAATTGAATTTCCTTAAAAACGAAAAAAGAGGTTATACTTTGTGTCTAGAGACAATTTTTGTTTGTTTTAGCTCAAGCAACACAATAGAGGTTTCGAAGAGAGATGCATCAAGTTTTTTAAAATCCAATTCAAAAAAATAACACATTAGACTGGTAACGTCTCTTTAAGCTGGTAACGTCCTTATTCATCCCATTGACCCATTTTCTGGTTGCATTCCTATTCATCTTCAGTGAACAACATGCAGAGTGTAAAGACAGTACGTGCCTTGTTCATAATAAAATTGAGCTTAATGGGCATGGGCTGGACAGCTCTACGTTTTTTAATCGACAAGCAAGCTTGGGCTCTTCATGAGCGACACACATTTCCTCTCCCTTTCTCTCTCACTCTTCTCTTTCAGTCTGTCTCTCTTTCACACACTCTCTCTCTCTCTCTCCTCTATTTGTTTCCCTTTTCTCTCTCGAAGAGCAGTCGCTAAATAGAGTTATCTAGTTGAGAACTGTTCTAAACTTGTAGACATAGTAGAGCGTAGGACGACGCGTCGCATACTTGATAAACTAGCATTCTCTTTCGTTCTCTCTTCTCACTTTTCTTTCGCGTTTTCTTACTTGATATTCTGATATTATTTCAAATATTATCCTTTCTATTTCTTGCTGTATTCTCTTTTACGTCTTTTCTCTGCCCTTTTTTCAGCCCAATTTCTCTCTCAAAACTCCAATTTTCATTTTACTGTCAATTATAAGCTCCATCTTCAGTTCGTTAAATATGCTTATCCATATTTTTCTTCCCTTTCTATTGAAATCTATTACATCTTGCGTAATCCTTTTTTCTTCTTCTATTCATGGTTTCACTCGTGTACTACTCTCTTTATATTTCCCGTCATACTCTTGTGATCTTCTTTTCTCCTCCTGTGTGATAAATCTTTATTTCCTTTACTCTGCTCCTTGACATTCTTTTCTCAGCTCTCAGTACGAAGAACTTCCCCTCCATCTTTTTTTACACATTCCATCACTTACAACTTTCCACTTCCATTTTCATTTTCTCTTCTTATTCATCAAAAACATCTCTCCCGTCTTCTATTCCTCTCATCCTTACCCCCTCGGATCACTTTCTTTCATTTTGCTTCTAGATACAGATAGTTCTAGATGTTATGGTGTTCCTGTTTTCAAGTACTCATTCACCCACTCATTTTTCACACATACCGTTCTATTAATTTCATTCTCTTTATTGACTTATCTCTCCCATCTTACAGTCTCACTCTCTACGGTCAAGTGCTGAAGGGGAGGGTATCCTTGTTACCCTCTCTGAGAATGGACTTCTTAAGGTTGAAACTTCACCATTTCATGTGAAAACATTATATTAGTACATTAACTTTTGCATATTTCATCATTTTCCTTGCTCAATATTATTGTAGTTAGTTTAATATGATTCAACAAGTCATTCTACCGCTACTGGTATTTATTTTTAACGCTAGAACGTAAGTTAAATTATGTTTTGTTAAACACATGAATAAAGGAATCTAAATCTTCTCCTGCTCAAATGTTCCTTCTTCCAATCACGATTTTCTTCCTCCACATTTCACAATTCCCCTCAAACTGTTCTCCCTCTTTTTTCCCGCCGATATTTTCCTTCTTGCTCAAGGTGGATTTTACTCCACTGTACATGAAAAGACTACATTTCAACTGCAGTCCTGCTTCTTATGGCTCTAAAACAGGGTTTCGTGGGCACTTCGTGAATATGGAAACAGACCCAGATATTCTGATCCTGGGGTACCTCAGGATATCCGAACCATTTGATGCGCATTTGGGGGTCGCGACTGGGCCGCGTAATGGCGGATCCAGCATTAATTAAAACGGTCTTAGAATGGTTACCATCCATGATAGAGACCTCTAGTAAATGCGAATCGAATCACAATGAACTATTCTTCCAAGTTTGTTATTACAAATTTCCACCTAAAACATTATTTTAACCTACAAAAATGCACTTTTTCAAAAACATCAATTTTTTCACGAGACTTTTTCTGAATAACTACTTTCAATGACAATTTTTGGATATAAAGTGCCAAACAAAACTTTTTTGAAATAGAATTTATGATCTATTCCCGTTCGTTTCAAGCTTTTATCACCTTTTGTTCTGGAGTTATGATTTTTTAAGATGTCATTCTATCCGCTGAGCCAATTAACTATCATCAAAACTGAACTATAAAATCGATTTTTTCACGACTACTTCATGATGAAGACTTGAAAATGGTCTCAATCTCTTCTTCACAACCAGGCAAATAAGAATATTGATGAGAAAGCAACGAATATATTTTTCATAATTGATAAATTCAAGATGGCGGTCATCACTGATAAATTATTTTATATAGATTTCTATTCAGTTATAGTGAGATATATCGGATCGATTCTACCTCCAAAGTGTTCATAACTACCCAAAATATAATGTTCTAGATATTAATCTCATTCTAATTACTCTTCCCATGATTAATTTAGTTTCAAAAACTTGGAATATACAATTTCCCCCACACACATAGATTTTTTTTCGTACGATTTTTTGCCATCCTTATGAATTCTATCAGATTAACGGTACTTGGCAAACATCATGTGTTTAATATAATAGAATTTATAAGGACGGCAAAAAATCGTACGAACAAAGATGTATGTGTATGTAGCTAGCCCAAGTTACAGTGTTCTCTTCCCCCATGCACTACACTGAGACAACTCCAGCATTCACCATAGCTAATCTGATATATTTGCTTCCCATTCAACTAATACTAACAGTTGAAAGTGAATATCTCTATAGGATAGTTCTTACCCGACCACCTCCTAACTTGATGCAAAGTCGAGCTTGGCGTGTGACGTATGATGCAAACTTTGGTCATCCATCTCATCAACTGTCAGTGTTTCTCTTCCTATATGAAATATTCACTCACGTTATTGCTAAATATCGTTGAATATATTGCTAAAGTAGAAAACATTTTGTATTAGTTCATCTTGGTACCAATATTATTTTTCCAGCTCCAAATTTTCGATCAGTGAATGTAGGTGGTCTATAGGGAGTTAATTCCATAATCCATATTAATTTCATAGTGATTTTGATTTGATAATTTATGTCATCATCTCATTTTTAGCGAGTAGAGTCAATCGAATATTAACGAATACTGTTGATACATGATTTATGTGAGCTCTGAAAAGCTGACTGAGGAAAAGATTGTGACAACCATTTCCATCCATTGAAAAAAATTGAGAAACCAATCTCCTGAGCTGCAAATTATCAATTTCTACTACTGTAGTGGATTGTATAGTAGTAGTAGATTGTATTATAATATAGTAATTATAACGGTGCATTTTGGCACACATCAAATTTATTTGTTAAAAGGAATTATTAGGTCTCATGGAAAGAAACCATAAACTTTTATCATCAATAATTATATTATCAGTTGGATAATAGAGATAAGATAATAACGACTCTGAATGATTATTTGCAACAATATGAAATGGAAGTCATTGTTTAATTATTTTATAAAAATAATAATAATAAAGTATTGAGGTTAGGTTCTTTGGTAATAGAGCTTGTCGGCAACATCAACAATGGTCAAGCTGTACATCTGAAATTCAGTCAGATACTTTCCAGCAAAATAATTGCAAGCATATAGTATTCAATAAAGCGAGGATAAAAGGGACATAAAACGTTTGAAATATTTATTGTGTATATACGAGCAGACAAACTTATAAAAAGTATAATGAAAAAAAAAAGGAAATGGGATCTAGTTTTATTAAGCGCAGTAATACAATAGCACATTTTGTACAAGAACTGGTGATGTACCAATCAGAATCCAGTATTTGGTAGGCGCTAAAATAGCCCAGTCAATAAAGGTTTTTTGGATCCGAAAATAAAATAAAAGCTGAATCTCTCACCATCGATAGAACCCTCCCAGAGGGTTATTCTCCCAAAAGAAGAAAAGATTGTGACAACCATTTCTATCCATTAAATAAAAATGGAGAAACCAATCTCCTGAGCTGCAAATTATCAATCTCTACTACTGTAGTAGATTGTAGCTTGAACATCGAGAAGCATATGCCCCAATTATGAACTGTAAAATATGAGCTAAAAATCAACTGTAAAATGAATTCATGTCCCATCCATCATGATGAAAGTCTGCTGTTGTCTGAAATAAGAATGCTCACGCACTACATCAACTTGAAGCAGAATAATATCATAGTGTAATAAATACTTTATTTTCATTTCATTACATACAGTGTTAATCAGAGACTTATGTCACAGATTTAATAACATTGGTAAAATAATAAGGCAATCATTGTGCTATATTCTTCTTCTAAGTTTAGATGATGACACTGTCCAAGTTAAGGTTAGTTTTTCACGTACATTCCCATACAATTTTGGTTCAAAATAAACATGGAAATTATAAATTTTGAATTCATAATTTCATAAATTGAACCTTACGATTAGTTGGCTGACCTATCAAAGTGAAAGTCGGCCATTGGCTGAGACAAGACACGCACATAGTGGGCGGAGCGTTCAAACATGAATCAAACAGGGCTGGGAGACATGAATTAACAACAGTAATGATTAGATGAATAATTATTAATTTGAACATTACTGTATTGAATGAAGGAACTGAAAAAATGTAAACAACTTTTTACTTCAAAATGTTTATTTTTTGAGGAAAAGTGGGATTGACATCAGACTTTTTTACAAATAATGTGGGGTAATGGGGTAATGCCAATAATACGTAAATTCTCAAGAGGACAATAAAGTTGAAATTTTAGTTTCTGTATTCCATCATTCCTATCTAAAAATGATTGTAGTTTGTGAGATCACAATGTAATTGTAAGGAAATAGAATGGTTTCCACATGATAGGCTTCTCAAGTTCCCTAGCATTGGGCAGGGTTGCCTTTTCAACATATACACAGGCCATAGCGGCCTAATTAGCAACTGTTTGAATTCAATAGATACTCATATGAATCCCTCCTTCACTTATGCTTGTATGAATGCCTTCCTCACTCATGCTTATGAGTATGTATGCATCTGCTGGGTTCCTAGTCATGTGGCTCTTGCTTTGAGTATCCCATGTATGTGATACTCATTACGGTATGATCTGATTATGGTATGTATTCCATTCCTGGTACAACTTGGCCTTGAGGTATTCAGTAGTGCTCAACCAAGCCTTGAAACAAGTGGATTAATAATATAGCTATTCACATGCATTGGGCTCCCATTCAAATGGCAATTGAAGGCCGCTATTGGCTGTTTGTAGTAGCCAACGCTGGTAGAAGAAGAAGAATGAGAAGGAGAAGAAGAAGAAGAAAAAAAAAAAGAAGAAGGAGGCAGAAGAAGAAGAAGAAGGAGGCAGAAGAAGAAGAAGAAGAAGAAGAAGAAGAAGAAGAAGAAGAAGAAGAAGAAGAAAAAGAAGAAGAAGAAGAAGCAGCAGAAAAAGAAACAGAAGAAGAAGAAGCGAAAGAGGAAACTGATTCAGAAGAAGTATGAATTAAAGTAGAAGGGAAAGAGAAAGACAATACCTAATGGAGAATTGTAGGACAGAAGAGAAGGAAAATTTGATGGCAGAGAGTCGTAGGAAGACGAAAACAAGGTATTGTGGAAGCAAGGAAAGAAAAAATAAGAAATCGCTGAAAAGAAGGAGAATAACAATAAAAAAAGAGAGAAGTAGAAATAAGAACTCCATTTTTGGGAGGAGTAAGAATGAATAAATTGAAGGAGGAAAGTGTAAATGAACCGAAAAGCTTCAGAACCAGTAGAGAAGTAAGGGAAGAAAGAAAGAAGAAGAAGAAAAGAAGAAGAAGAAGAAGAAGAAGAAGAAGACGAAGAAGAAGAAGAAGAAGAAGAAGAAGAGGAGGAGTTGGAAGAAGAAGAAGAAGAAGAAGAATAGTAGGAGGAGGAGGAGGAGGAAGAAGAAGAAGAAGAAGAAGAAGAAAAAGTAGGAGGAGGAGAAGAAGAAGGAGGAGGAGGAGGCAGAAGAAGGAGCTTCAGAAGAAGAGAAAGAAGAAATTGATTCAGAAGAAGTATGAATAAAAGTAGAAGGGAAAGAGAAAGACAATCACTAATGGAGAATTGTAGGAGAGAATAAAAGGAAAATTTGATGGCAAAGAGTCGTAGGAGGACGAAAAAAAGGTATTGTGGAAGCAAGGAAAGAAAAAATAAGAAATCGCTGAAAAGAAGGAGAATAACAATCAAAAAGGAGAGAAGTAGAAACAAGAACTCCATTTTTGAGAGGAGTAAGAATAAATTGAAGAAGGAAAGTGTAAATGAACCGACGCTTTGGAAGACGGGAAAAGCTTCAGAAGCTGTAGAGAAGTGAGGAAAGAAAGAAATAAGAAGAAGAAGAGTAGGATGAGGGGAGAAAGAAGAAGAACAAGAGGAGGAGGAGGAAGAAGAAGAAGAAAAAAAAGAAGAAGAAGAAAAAGAAGAAGTAGAAGAAGAAGAAGAAGAAGAAGCAGCAGCAGGAGAAGAAGAAGAAGTTGAAGGTTGAGGAGGAGGAGGAGCAAGATGATGAGTAGAAGTGGAGAAGCAATAGAGAATAGGAATAGAAGAAGAAAGTGTTTGAGGTAACCTGCCTCAACCTACTTGGTTGTATGAAGTATACGGACATAGAAAGAAAAACAAGAGCAAATAAGAGAGAAGAAAGAGAACCAAAAAGTAGAAGAAGTATTAGAGGGTAAATGAGAGAGTAAGAAGAAGAAGAAGGTAAAAAGATGCTGAGAAAAGCTCAGCATTGAAAGAAGATTCCCTGGAATAAAGTCATAATTGGATAGGCCTACATTAGGTTGCAATTCACAGCTGAAAAGAGCTGTTGTAGGAAAACTTTTCCAGTAGACTTGTTATTCAAGTCTAGTCAATGAGATTTCGATGCGTGGCTATTTCATGTAGGATGTGAGCTATTCCAATAATGGAGCGGAGGGAACCTAAGACTTTTGAATAGGCTGAAGAGGATGTTGTATGGTCAGCATGTTGAATGGAAATGATGGAAAGACAGGAGGAGAATAGGAAAGATAATAAGACGAATGAAATGAAAATGAAAAAAATCTTCATTAGGCGGAGTTAGGACTTTCAAGTACTCTCTACCACTCAAACATCGAATGAGAAGATAGGACGAATTAGAAAGTAAGATTTTGGAGAAAAAATCAATTTAAGGGAGAAGAGTGTATCAAATAAGGTTATTGAAGAAGTAAACTAATGTGTATTAATTTATTGAGTGTGAAAAAGGTTGAATGAATATTCTCAAGCCACAAATGTGTCTAAATATCGAAGCTAATTTATGAGTGAAAATTTTACAATTGAAGTAGCCCACATTCAATTCTTAAGCCAGTTACATACATATCGAATATCGATTTTTAGACGTACGATTTTTTGCCGTCCTTATGATTCCTATCAGATTAAACGTAATTTGACAAACATCATCTGTTTGAGACCATCTGTTTAATGTAATAGATTTCATAAGGATGGCAAAAATCATGCGTCCAAAAATTGATGTGTGTGTGAAGCACCGCACACACACATCGATTTTTGTTCGTACGATATTTTGCCGTCCTTATGAATTATATTAGATTTAACATATGATGCTTGTCAAGTTCCGTTTAATATGATAGAATTCATAAGGAAGGCAAAATATCGTACGAACAAAAATCTATGCGTATGCGGGTCTTTACTCTTTACTGGCCTTCCCGCCCCGCGCGGATGGTTCGTCCGTGCATTATGTGGGGGGGGGGGTGTCTGATAACTCTGAAAAAAAATCTCTGCAAATTTCCCAAGTCTGTCTAGTTTATATTCTTCAGGTTCTCACATTCTCTAGCCCAGAATTTTCTGTGAAAAACCAACAAGGAAGAGTTGAGACCTTTTCTTATGAATGACAAGTAGGAAGAAGCTCCTCCATCGCAAGAGAAACTAGTGATCTATTTAGAATAAAATAGCAAGTCAATGTTGGCACCGACTGATTAGAATGCAAGAAGTGGGGTGGATAAGCAGAAAATTGCAATTACCTCTCCTTGCCTGCTTCTCTCTTTTCCTGGTCCACTTCTATGACTTTGGATAGATGAGATTCACACTGCATACTGTCAGCATTGTTTGAATGGTCAGCATTGATGTTGTTAATAAGATTGCTGACCGTTTACCGAGAATCTCATCTGTAGATGTTTTAGATGCTAATAGATGGTGAGATGGATCGGATGCTTTCTAGTGCAAATTATCGATTGGTTCCGATGCCTTTTTCGTGAGATTACTCTAGTGACCGTATTCGTGGCAATATGTCTGTGTGATCAACTCTAATCCGTTAGTAGTCTCCAACAATATCAAAACATAACAGTAAGAACATTACCTATTTTTATGGATATGTTATTATGTATCGAAACTTGGGAACAGAATAGTTTTGGGCTATGCCTGTTGTTCTTCCCTGATCATATTCATATGATTTGTAATTGTATTAACAAATAAATAAATAGATAAATAAATATGACTTGTTCTATGCAGAGAGGACAGAACTAAACTTCCTATTATATTACCTTTGGTTCAATGAGCTCCTCCTGGTCCTCTATATCGGTGCATCAAGTGTTCGGTCAGAAAATTAGACAACATTTTATAAAGTGGGGAAAATATAACCTATCTTCTGGACTATTTTAATGAATCAAAATTCGGGTGAGGAACAGTTTTGGGCTGTGCCTGTTGATCCTCCACCAGATTGTTTTGAAAAATGATTGAGTATCATTGAATCAATAAATAAAGAATAAAGAATCATTGGTTTATTCAAAGTAAAAGCACATCCAGACGATCATCAATTCAATAATTAGAAATAGCCATTACTTTCTCAACCAAACAAACAGTTCCTATTTTAGGAGAAAAAAGTCATTTTCATTTTGTAAATGTTATGAAAAGTTGTATTGTCTAAATTCACCTGAAGCATTTCACTCTTCCTTTGCTATTGCAGAGGATATCCTCTGGATGAATCAGAGGAACTTATAAACTCATCCTACAGATAGTTTTTTTTCATAATCTTTTTATGAGTTTAGTGTCTTGCATCAGACTTAAGGTAAATTTTGCTCCTAATTCAATTCATAATTATTTATTAGAATTTCAATTAAGGTATCATTCCTATAATAGCTCTACAGTTTTTTTTCTAATTGAAATCCAACATCGTCGGGGTTTGTGCTTTGTTTCTCATTTCGAGTTTTCCCTGTCCTCCTCTCAATATCTTAGGATACGTCAACATCCTTTTCCAATATAAATTATGAATTTATATGTAATTTATAATAAAATCTCATTCTCGTCAGGCTGACTGATGGGGGCTCATCCTTGCTCACAGACCTTAGGTCCATGCAGGGATTAATTCCTCTAAGTACGGCCTGTCAGCTTGCACTATTAGAGGAAAAATAAACATTAATGGTAGAATAGAAAGTTTTTATGTTATTATGCTTTATTATTATTATTATTATTATTATTATTATTATTATTATTATTATTATTATTATATTATTATTATTATTATTATTATTATTATTATTATTATTATTATTATGCTTGTAAGTAACATTATTGTATTGTAAACATTTTTCTGATAGTGTGGGTGACAGAATTTATTTATATTTGTTGTATTGTTTTTTGGATGAGGAATAAAAAAATTTGATTTGATTTGCATCACTCAAGGTTCCAGTTAACGAACCAAGTTCACTAAGCCCGTTGAAATTCTCCACGTGGAATATTTTGCAAGATTATTGAAAATGTCTTGCAATATTTACAAGATAGAAATGACCATCTTTAAACATATTTATGTTCATAATCGATGTTCATAACTCGTGTCATAACATTGCACGAGTGATTATGAATGTTTAAATATTTTCAGAAAATAACCTGCTTTCAACAGTCCTTACTTCTAATTTGTGATCAATGTTTTCCCTGTTGTTAATCATTTGAATACCAACATTATAGCAATATTCAGAAAATATTATGAGTTTGGTGGAAATGTGAAGATGAGACTGTTATGCTATCAATTCTCATCCAATCTCCAAGTTGAAGTCAAACAAATACAATAACATTCGATCAAATAGTTGAACACTAATTACAAAAGTCTATTTAAGACACTACTACAAACACTGCAATTAAACAGCTCAGTTGACAACAATTAAACAGTTGACTTCAAAGAGATATAAGAGTGGTTCCCAATATCATCATAGAATACTCATTTATAAACAGCTTCACTTTGCTAGACTTTCAGCAGTGAGTGACCTTTACGTTATATTGTAGAATTTCAGGCGGAATCTAAAAGTGTAGTTTACTAACAACTTGATATAAAATGAATATCGACAGAGGACAGACATTTCCTGATTTATCACCAAGATTACACCATGTAAATACCATGAAAAACTCTCTAATAAATCAGAGATTCTGAGGTTCGAAAGAATCGGATGTGTTTCAAGGAATCTGAAAGATAAACGATACTACAAAATGTATAAATACTTTGTATCCTGTGATTCAGGAAAAGAAGAGTATTAAAGTGTTTTATCTCTTAGGACCTAGCATTGGTTGCAAGTGGAAATCTCAACTAGCTACGATACAGAGGAGACAGTTTTTATATGAAAGTAAATGGAGTCATCCATCAAGATTAACTCTAGCATTTCTTGATAGATTACAATCTTCCATTAAGTGGAAGTATATTAATAAAAGATCCACAGCACTGAGTCTAAGGCGACTGCTCTGTTCCAGCTGGACATAAATTGGGTTTGAATAGTGAAATATTCATCTAATATATGACTAGAAGTGCACTAAAGTGGTACGCTCACCCACACCATCGCCATATTGCTTTTCTGTGCCATAAAAGTGATTCCGAAACGAGCGGTACGTGGTTTCATGTCAGTACGTGTTAGTCGCATGTGTATGGTTATTTCCTACCAGATTTCATGAAGTGAATTGGATCGAAATGCGACACAAGTAAACCTAAAACTGTAGGATTCCATAATCATGATCATAATCTATCTATTCTATCATTGGGCTACTCACGCACAAGTCTATAACTCATATGTTAATCATCATCAAGCTGGTATCAATATTAGAGAATAATCCCCTAATGAATTTATTGAAATTAAAGATTAAAATCAGTTGTTGTAAAAGAGGATTGCGATTTAGTTAATTTTCAAGTTAAATTACCTGTATATTGTTTTTAATAATGATCTTAATATTCACGGAAGATTTTCTGACACATAGGAAATATAGCTATGGCGAGATCACACATCAGACTACATAACATTACCATAGCATAGACGAAATAAACATTGGCTTGAATCTGTCATATTACTTTAAAAGATCCATTGTTACATATCAAAATGAATTGTTCGAGCATCATCACTAGACATAAATAATACAATTATCACCTAACAAGCCTAACTTCTCTTGTGTGCATCTTCAGCAGCTTCAAGATTGGCTGGTTTACTAATCCAACAAACAGTGTTTTGACTCGTCCAAATTGTCTTTGTAGTCACTGTCTTATCACATTCTCTTGTCATCAGTCTTTGTAGTTATCATATATCGGCCTTAGCAAAATTAGAAGATGATGTATTCCTTGTACATGAGTCGAAGAGATTAATATTGAAAGATTACATCTGAAATAAAAAATGAAACTATCTTTTACAATAGATGTTTAGCACGGTTTTTAGGTCATAATTGTATAATTTATGTGTAGTGAATATGCTGCTTGAACAATTTATTTTAATATTTAACATTTTTAATTTATACTTCTGATTATAGTACTACTTTTTCTACTTTTACCAGGCTACTCTAGGATAAATACTGGAGAAGTAATATATTTCATGTCAGATGACACCTCCATAATTGAAATACTGTTGTATGCTTCTGAAGGAAGTGCCCAAGTGACTCAACACTTTCTAAAAATTGAACGGATTTATTTCAGAAAAAATGCACTATCATGATCAAGACTTCCAACCTCTTTGATGCACTGCTTCTGTTTTCACATTCTCTTTTCTCTCCTCATAGATGAAATTATTCAGATTCTTTTTTCCAATATAGACTAGTCCATTCAAATAGAATAGAAGAGAATAGAATGACTGCCTTTATTTTATACCTGGGAGGGCGAAGTTAGGGCGCAGTCGGCCCTCTCTTACACTTAACCCTCCAATACAATACTAAATTATAATTTAACAAGCATACTCAGTAAAATAAAATAAAACAAAACTATATTTTAAATGAAAAAAGTAAAAAAAAAATTATAATGATAATAAGTGGAATAGTTGTGTGCCGGGCACTCTCTTTAATTCAGGCCTTTTCCCAAGTTATAATAGTAAATTTAATACGCAATAGACTAGAGCCATTATTGTAAGTGAGTTAGCGAAATAAATTATTTTCTCTCTCTATTATGAACGGCCATGACTTCGAGTTTCCCATGATAGATATTTAAAAATTGTGGCTCCGAGTCGTCGAGGAATGTAGATTATGGAATTATCTCTAAAACTTAGCCTTCTTGTCGCGACATAAAATGCGATAAGTTGGAAAACAGCAAGCATTGAAATTATAACAAACTACCGATTTTGCAGTTACTATTTGGTCCAAAGGCTGTAGAAGCCACGCGACGATTGGTCAAATTGATTCCATTCGCCCAATAGGAGACCTGTTTCTAATACAGTAGTGGGGAATCCCCAGTCGAGAGACCAGATTACGTTCCGGAGGACACTTTGCTAGGAGCACTACGAGAGTAAAGATGTAGTCATTATGTTTCGCCTTTTTGGGCAGGTTTATAAGTTTATTCAGTAGTTAATGTAGGAGCTAGTTTTATTTTTTATTAATGTTTAAATTACTAGTAGTGCCATGTCCTGAAAGGTTTAATTGTGTTTCTTCATCATGTACGAATAATTGTTTCTTCAAATAACCGCTAAGCGGTTCATGTGTGTCCCCAAACCAACTTCTTGTACTACCACCCCTTTGGTTCCGCAACTTTATGTAACACCGCTTCAAGACACCCGTTCAGACGACAGGTCTAGGGACGTAAGAGGACGTCGCCGTCAAGCCAAATTCAACGGTAAAAGCTCACCGCCAAAAACAAGGTACTGTAACCCCGACGATAAAGCAACGTACAGACCAACGAAAGTGCAGTGTAGTGAAACAAAGGTTCATTCGAGAATGTCAATCAAAAGTGGGGATTCAAAATTATTATGAAATGGGTTATATGGGTTACTATCGACGAAACTTGGGTTCAACGGGCTTTTCTTTCTTGAGTAATTTTATGTTGAAGTAATTATTTGTTATTTGATGACTGATATTGTTTGGTTTTGTGACGTATTGCTATCTAAAGGGGATAGTAATGCGCCCCCGAATCAGATGAAGAATGTCAACAAAGTAACATGAAATTGTTGTTTCTGTTGTTCGATTTTAGTTGCCAATGTTTATTGAAACTGTTTGTATTTTTCTATTATTTCAAATTGTAGTGATTTTCTATAGTATAAACCTATTAAATCAGGCATGGCAAGATTAATTGAAGTTTTCTTGACTCTAGCCCGTTCACCTGCATGAATTAGGTATAGACTCAGGTATTTTCTAGATGTGTCGGCCTATTTCTAAATTCTAAATTTTATTCAAAATTGTCTTCTTTAGCATCTTTAAAAAAGTGCAGGCACACAACTGCGCCGACTCTGCTGTCTAGAGATATTTAAATCTCTGGAATTCAAATTTTCTAAAAAATTAAATTTTTCATAACTTACTCTAATAATACTAGATCAATTTTTCTGAGTCTATACTTAATAATTCATTCTGTGAACGTGTTAACTGTCAATATTTTGTGTTGGAGTTGAATGAATAATTTATAGTTGCCACTCCAATTTTTCTGAAGTTTAAATAATTGTAGATGGAATAGGAATGTTATTCAGTTCAGTAAACCATTAAAGTGAAAAATTTTGAAGCGCTGAAGATAAAGTCAGGTATTATCGAAGCTTAAGTTGAAAGTATTCTGAAACTTCATATTGAAATTGATCATTAAGAAATTAAAGCTTTAACGTTAGAATAAAAATTAGTAGAAGAAACTAGCATAGGTGAAAAAAACTGATTCTAAGTGCTGAATAAAATTTTTGTATTCTGTAATTCCGTGAATGATGATAGAAATTATTGTAATGTCAACCTACGTATTCTGGTCTCACGTCTGGTAGTTGAATATCATTATAGTAGTAGTGAAAGGGAATATTGAGATTTTAAAGGTCAACCCAAGTAAATTAGGAAAATTCGGAAATTATTATGGGAGAATGTTTGAGGAAAATAGGATTTTTTTTTTGATAAGTTTAGGTAGATCGAAGGTAATCAGAGAATAAATAGGAAACTGTTTTATTAGTTATTGTTGATATGTAATTTTGAAAAGTTGATGAGTAGTTTTGGCCTTGAGATGTTTAAACTAAATAATTAGATATTGTAGATTAAAGTTGAAACGATGATCAAATCCTTGGGAATTTGTATAAAAATAAGTTGATTGAGATGAGGTTGTTAAGTCCCTTTATCAGTAATGTTTATTCTCGAAAAGGTGAATCAGTTTTATTATTGGAAATATTTTTTTTTAATGTGTGATTTTTGCGGTAGGCATGCGTAGTGATAGTGTAAAGATCCGTTGTGTTGGTGACGTTTCCTGTAGGCTGTGGGGAATTTTTTTGTTTGTTTAGTTGAGACTCAAGATTTAGAGGAGGACACGGGGATGTTGTTGTTGTTGAATTTAGGTAATCGGCGCGAGTGTTGGTCCGTGTCCAGAGAGAACGGAGCACTGCCCGAAAGTTGTCCATGTAACAAATCAAGGAATTTAGCTGTGACTAACCTTGCAAATTTGTACGGTGGAATTGTATAATTTTAGCGAAAGGCACCGAAGATGGTGTGAGCTAAGATTTAATTGTATCTAGTAAACGGTCTGGTTCATTCGAGAGTTATGGGGCTCGTCAGTAGAATAACGTAAACCGAAATCTAGAATATTTAGTGAGTCTTCGTAGTGATTGTAAGGAAAACAATCAGCGTAATGCAGTTTAGGGAAGCCCAGTCAAAAGGTTCGTTAATGTTTGGTAGGAAAGTCAGCCGCAAAAACACAAGTAATAATTGGTAAAAAAAAAGGGGTATTATTGAGTTTAAAGTTGCTTAGAAATTTGGTATGGTAACGAAAATTAAAGGTTTTAGACAATGAATATTTAAAGTGATTAGTTAAGGTATACAAATAAAATAACAGAGAAACTTTTTCAAGTACCTAGGTAATGTTAAAATGGTTATCAGTGAAAGTAGAAATAAATATTGGAACACTAATGAACGGGTTAAATTAAAATAAAACTAACAGTGAAATTCTTCCAGTTGAATTTGAAATGAAAAGGGAAGAATCTCTTGAGTTAAGCATGAGTTTAAATTATTCTGTAGTTGAGAGTTGAAAGGTTGATTAAAAATTTAAATGGGGATATAAGGTAGAAATATGTAGGAAAATTCGTGTCAAAAAGGAAATAGAATTTTTGTTGGGAAAATTAAATTGAGGTAATTAACAGTAGTAGGACCCTTTAGAGATAAGTAGTCAAAAAGAATTAATAAATAAAAAAAATAGGAAAATCTTTAATGAAATGATAAATTTTTTAATGATGAATAGTAAAATTGCAATCAAGTTTTCCATGTGAATAAGTTGGGATTTTGAGATCTAGTTAAATATGAAGTTTACAGTTGAGGAATAATTATGTGAGGCTCCAGTAAGGTTAGAAATGTCAGTGAACTTGGGAATCAGTAATAGTGTAATAGTAGTTTATTAATGTGTTAATGTATTGGTAAATTTCATAATGTTGGTAATCAGAAGGCAAGCAGCAGCAGTTCATCAATGCTAAGTTAGAGCTGAACTTTAATATTATTAAATCATGCCTTGAGAATTACTCTTCCAGTGTTTTGAGAAAATGTCACGTACTTTGAGTTTGAGATAAATAACCATGATCGCTGTCGAGTCAATTTATCTAGTTGAAGTTGTAGGCAGTGAGAAAATGACAATACTCTAGTGAGAAAGCGAAATACAGAATTATTATTGTAGATTATAGCCCTGGCACTCGATCATAGTTTTGTTTTGACTAGCGTTCCGTGGTAGAGGTTTCCTACTGGAATATTATAATGCAAAATCACGCTTGAGTCATGTTGAAAAATATCCGAAACAGATCAGAAAAAAATAGGAAACAGATCAGTCTATTGAAGACAAGATTTTTTGTCGTGAGTTATAATTGGATAAGTTTTTGTGAGTATGGCGCCACTCTATAGCCTTGTCTCTATACACTCAACGAGATGATTCCTAATGAATGAGAAGGAGAAAAGAGAAAAAGAGTTATGATAGAGATATTTACCGTATTTGTTATAAGGATTCATTACGGGTTCATGAAGGGTTTAGTCAAAGATTTTGTTACGTGACAATATAATGTATATAGAAGAAATTCGGAATGTAAATAACTTGCGCAACTAGATTAGTCATTAAATTATGTTATTAACTTCGTAATATTAAATATATTTAGGTAGGTGAATTAGGTTTAATTTTATTTCATGCACGGCTGCATACTCGCGGTAAATGAAATAATTGTACAGTTTTCTCACGGTAGTAGATAATTGATTGTTTGGTAAATCGGGTGATGATCAATTTTTGAAGTCATCAACAGTCATAATACAATGTATGTAAATGATGTCTCTAATAATAATAATAATCATAAGTTATTAGCATAAGACGATTTATCATAATATTCTATACTATACCCATTTTCAATAGCTTAATACTCATCCATTCATAGTTAAGAATTATACATTCACATAGTTAGGAGTAGTACATATAGATAATATATATTCCAATTCATAAAATAATAAGAATAATGTCTAAGGCCTCATATTTTATATTCTATTCCCTTTATATTTCATATTATTTTGTTGATATCCCTATTCTTTATTAGTTACCTTCCATGATTAATACAATTATAATCTTATCATAGGTGTATTCAGTTAACTGCTTCCGTTTTAGTTCACTTAATATAATTCAGTGATGGAGATTTCCTGCTGGAATACAATAATGGATAGAAATTTTCATAGCTACGGAATGTACATCAAGCGTGTGTCATTGCTCTCCGATGGCTCGCTAGCGTTGCAGTTTCAACCATTATTATCTCTCGACTACTATTCTCAATCGTAGTCGATGTAGAATAGTATTGCCTATTGAATTGCTTTATATTGTTAAAAATATATGCACTCTCAACTCTATAGTAATGATAGTTAGATTCAATACATTCAGCTGAGTGAAAAAGTTCATCCTTTACTATTATAATCAACGTACTCTATATTTTACAAAAGCAGAGTAACATAGGACCAATTAAAACTATGATGTCTTTTAAACGTTTTCCCTTGTTAGAGTTTGCCAAGAAAATAACCAGGGACTCAATAAAGTGATTGAAGTATTCAAGATTATTATACTCGGTCCGTCTTTAGTACCTACTTAAAAGGTGGACACGTCCATATTGTTTTGTCCTGACTCTTGCCACAGTTTTAAAGACTCTTGCCACAAATCTCAATTAGTTATACATTTTGCTGAATTTCGGAATGATTAAAGAGATTCTTTTGAAGAGGCCCGCTTCAAATTGGATCCTACTATCAATCCAGAAATTCGACTCTCCAAATCATACAGAATGCCTCTATGGTAACATATCCTGATTAGATTTCTTTTTGCGTGTTTCACACCGGAAGGAAGGGGAGTGTGCCGGGCACTCTCTTTAATTCAGGCCTTTTCCCAAGTTATAATAGTAAATTTAATACGCAATAGACTAGAGCCATTATTGTAAGTGAGTTAGCGAAATAAATTATTTTCTCTCTCTATTATGAACGGCCATGACTTCGAGTTTCCCATGATAGATATTTAAAAATTGTGGCTCCGAGTCGTCGAGGAATGTAGATTATGGAATTATCTCTAAAACTTAGCCTTCTTGTCGCGACATAAAATGCGATAAGTTGGAAAACAGCAAGCATTGAAATTATAACAAACTACCGATTTTGCAGTTACTATTTGGTCCAAAGGCTGTAGAAGCCACGCGACGATTGGTCAAATTGATTCCATTCGCCCAATAGGAGACCTGTTTCTAAATACAGTAGTGGGGAATCCCCAGTCGAGAGACCAGATTACGTTCCGGAGGACACTTTGCTAGGAGCACTACGAGAGTAAAGATGTAGTCATATGTTTCGCCCTTTTTGGGCAGGTTTATAAGTTTATTTCAGTAGTTAATGTAGGAGCTAGTTTTATTTTTTATTAATGTTTAAATTTACTAGTAGTGCCATGTCCTGAAAGTTTAATTGTGTTTCTTCATCATGTACGAATAATTGTTTCTTCAAATAACCGCTAAGCGGTTCATGTGTGTCCCCAAACCAACTTCTTGTACTACCACCCCTTTGGTTCCGCAACTTTATGTAACACCGCTTCAAGACACCCGTTCAGACGACAGGTCTAGGGACGTAAGAGGACGTCGCCGTCAAGCCAAATTCAACCGGTAAAAGCTCACCGCCAAAAACAAGGTACTGTAACCCCGACGATAAAGCAACGTACAGACCAACGAAAGTGCAGTGTAGTGAAACAAAGGTTCATTCGAGAATGTCAATCAAAAGTGGGGATTCAAAATTATTATGAAATGGGTTATATGGGTTACTATCGACGAAACTTGGGTTCAACGGGCTTTTCTTTCTTGAGTAATTTTATGTTGAAGTTAATTATTTGTTATTTGATGACTGATATTGTTTGGTTTTGTGACGTATTGCTATCTAAACGGGGATAGTAATGCGCCCCCGAATCAGATGAAGAATGTCAACAAAGTAACATGAAATTGTTGTTTCTGTTGTTCGATTTTAGTTGCCAATGTTTATTGAAACTGTTTGTATTTTTCAATTATTTCAAATTGTAGTGATTTTCTATAGTATAAACCTATTAAATCAGGCATGGCAAGATTAATTGAAGTTTTCTTGACTCTAGCCCGTTCACCTGCATGAATTAGGTATAGACTCAGGTATTTTCTAGATGTGTCGGCCTATTTCTAAATTCTAAATTTTATTCAAAATTATCTTCTGAGGCACAGTTGAATAATCTTGAAAGTAGAGCATTCTTCAAATATAAAATAACAAAGATCTGTTGGGAAATAAATACAACATTTATGACGGAATATATGGATAGGATGGACGGATAAGATCGAAGACGCAAAATAGAGCAATATGGCTACCAACCTTACAAGCAAAATGAGAAAATAAGGAAATTGATAAATACTTCTAGTAAGTAGGTATGATTATTCTAGTATAGATATTAGTATATAAAATATTCTTCAGTATATTTGAGTTGAAGTCACATTTATACGTCAGCGCTTTTAGATGTCAGATTGGCCTATAATTATTTCTACTACATCTTAGATACCGATGGACCATTAGATTTCGTTTTGAAGCTTCTAGTCATCTAGGATTGTAAAATGTTTCATTTTTTGTACATCCCACTCCTACTTACTAGATTTCCTAGTCCGTTATAAAATTGATATAATTATCCTGTCAAATCTTTTGATTTTCATCGCCTGTATTCTCAACGTTCCTTCAAAATCTGACCTTCGTGACATCTTGAGCTCTTTTCAGATATCTTAATTAGAAGGCACTCATTCAAAACGATTTACATAAAACTCAACACGATTCCAGGGTTATTGACTTCTTCCTCTAGTGAACAAAAACCTGTAACAGAAGCAAGAAATGTTCTATATTAAACGCTCTTTCAACCTCTCCTTACAGTCAAATTAGATAACTGAATGATGTATCGTCTCTCTATTTTCGAGGCATATCAAAATTTTATGTGTTTCTATAACCAATGAGATACTATATCATTGATAAGTTATTTATTAATTCAAATAAGTGTTGTTAGATGCTTTCCCACTTTTTAATCAGGGCTCTTCAGGTGTCGAGCAGTGTGAGAAACAAACAACACATTTTCAGGCTGTAGACTTGCTATTGGCACACGGATAAGTCACGCCCATTGGACAATGGTAGACGAATGATGTAATTTGGGCAAACTTTTACGCTATTGGCTGGGGGCGTGGCTAAGCTCTTGGCCAATGTCGGGTATACAGCTTGAAGAAGCTTAGTTCAGTACTTCCATCTACAGAGCACGCCACAGTATGGGTCAATAATATTGAAGAAACAGGTAAATTGGAAATTCATCAAAAGCGTATTATTGTATAGAATAGAAACCTTTGTTGGCCATCTTTTGTTGCCCATCGTAAGGCAACATTCTCGGTATGTGATGATCAAATATTTGATAGTTTATCACGGATCCAATAGAGAATCAAATCTTTGATAGAAGATGATCAATGACAAGTTTTAATGAAAAAATACTAATATTATCAAATATTTGACCGTGTCAAAAGAGCTCTCTCTCTCTCTCTCTCATTTAATTGTTCAAACTTTCAACTACCCCAATTACCTTTTGGACTCTTATTTCAATTATGAGCCTCAGATTTACAACAATAACCCTATTCAAATTCATCAATGCTCCGAATATTCTCTCATATAGGTGCTGACAAGTTAGGAGTAAGTCCCAAAAATGTTTGAATACACTATGCATTATGTATTTATTGTTATTTATTTATTTATATTTTTCACAAAGAAGCACTGATTGGGAGAAAAACTAAGGATACTCCTTGAACTATTTCTCTCCCAAATTTAGATAACATTTTATAAGTCCGAAATAGGGTCATGATTTCACTTTACTAATATTTAGTCCATTTTCACTCAAAAACAACGAAAACTAAGATTTTTGAATTTTGACGGTTGAAAACAGAATAATAATCTAGTTTCATTAACTAGACTGTCACTCTATATAGAGATTTAAACTTTTACACTTTAAATTCTGAGAGATTTAATTCTGTGTGATTCAATGTATGAATTTGTTCAAGGAACCAGATATGTGAATTCTGAAATTTCGACATTTCCTGTTGAAATTATCTCCCTTTCAATTCAACTAATAAAAATTATGCTGTATCAAGTATGAAATGGTATGTGTCAAGTATGAAATGGTATGTGGTATTAAGTATCAAGTGGATCCTTATATATCGGAATATACCAGTAATGGAGGCTATAGAGTCGCGTACCCATAGAAAGGCATCTATTTGTACCCAACCAGAGTTGCAGTTATTGGGATTTCGTGCTGTAGGCTTGACTTAACCGCTCTCGGTGACTTGAAGTCTATAGGAAGACCTGAAGGTTCACAAGGAAGACCCTAAGGTGAACAAGAAAGACTTGAAATGGAGACAATCCCAGCAAGCAACAACTGTCATTTTCCAACTCATTTACTGGCGCCTGACAACTAAACATTCTTCTGTCTCCGTCTGCGATTATACCTCTGTAATGTGCCCTTTCACCCCTTTTGCTTACGCTTGAATCCTTGTGGGAAACGTGATTCTCCTTGGAATAGCTTCTGTAGCCCCTTTCTCCAGCAATGAGCAATCACGTCACCTGACTACATTCAAATGTCTCTGCTTTGTCAACTCGGCTGAGCAATTACACTTGGAATAAAGTGTTGTTGTCAGGAGAAATAGGATTTGAAGTTTTAGGCTGATTCATGAATAATGCTATAACAGTCAGAAAAATGCTAGTAGAGAAAGCCCTATACTCTGCTGCCGAATTTTAATTTGTGAAAAGGGGCTTTAGAGTGTAACTTGACTTTTTGTGACTTTCATTTCCATGTGAATTTGATGAGATACATCATAGAGTGTATTTATTTATTTACTTTCAAGAAGTTAGAACTAAGTCTTTTAAATATAATTTTGTTCTAGTATTGACATGTCACCAGTCAAATGAGTGTTACTCAAAAATTGATGTAATGTGACTATAAATAAATGAAATGAAATGAAATAATGGAGTACTTTTGAATTTCCCTTTTCAGAAACCTGTATCAATATACTAATAATACTGAGGGTGATGCCCACATAAGCTCTCAGGGTTGTGCGTGGGTAATGAGTGAGAGTGATGATGATGAGAGATGAAGACTACGTTTTTGGTAGTCGGGACCGACGACTTATCGTCTCCTCCGAAAGACGGGGTGGCCGTATCTATGTGATTGTGCTATGGTCAAAATCTTTTGTCCCGGTCGAGATTCGAACTCGGGTTTTCTTGATTATTAGACCGGCGCGTTATCACTTACTCCAACGAGCCACCCAAAGGGAGTCCGATCTCACTAGGCATCAAATCTGCATCACTGTAAAAATCAATCGGGAAAAACAAAGATTCTCTCTCAAAGCAACAACTGTTTGAGACAGTCGATCTGTAAACATTTGAGAATGTTTTTGAAAAAGACTACATTGTATTTCGTAACGTATTACATGTTCTTAGTGGCATTAATATCAAAGGAATAAATTTCCAAGTGAGAGAAAAATCTTATGAATATGGGTCTTGATACTATGGATTAAATTGCTCAGGATAATGCTCATAATATGAGCCGTGTATTATGTGGATAATGTGAAGTATGATGAGATGAATTAACTTTCAGTCTCACGTGAGCTCCGAACTAACAGTGAATAATTTGGCCAACAGTAGTGTGCAGATGATGGATATGAATTACAGAATGACAATTCGATCAATGCGAGTAAACTGTTTTATCATATTAACAATATTACAGGTTATCACTCCTTCATTGAAAATACCAAACAAATTCTATACAATCAGATAGTTTCCAGTAGCCTATTCCACTTTTCCATTCACTCAAGACTAAACTGAATGTATTTACACAAGGATAAGTATTCCAGATCCAGATGTTCGCAAAGATTTGAATCTTGATAAAAATGGAAAGGAATGACTTTGACTTTTATGATTATCGAACAAAAATCCACAATACAATAACAGCTAATAATAGTTTACCATCGATTGCTAAGCTGACATTAACAGATCATAATAAGATATCTGGTCGATCTGTGGATGTGATCTTTCACGAGAGATTTAATGATCCACATTCAACCGCGATTACATGAATTGGTGATAGTCCATGTTTATTCTGGGTTAGTGGATTGATTTCCGCGAACATCCAGTTACTTGAAAGGTCAGGTCTCCGATTTCGGCACTCCATTCATTATTGCACAACGGGTCTGCTGTGATCACTCAATCAAGAGGAAAACGTTCCATTCTGCTTGCTTTCAACTGATTGAAAACATGAACGTAATAGAGAAGAAATAGACTGGCCCGGTCCGTCTCTATTCAGTGCAAGTTCTGCAGGAATGATTGTTGATGGGGTGAGAGTAGTCCACGTAACGACACAACTGATTCAATTTGAAGATATCAGACGTTTTTCTGCTTCATTTTGTTGCAACTAAGTGATTAGCTCATAGAATTGGTCGAGCTCCTGCCAGATTCGTGTTCTATTCTTTCGTTTAATTAAGGTTTTTTTGTAGATAGTTGTTTGTAGGAAACTGTTCAGGAGAGTACAAAAAATCAGTTGTACTGGAACAGAAAGTAAATTGAAGTGAAGAATAGTTCTAGTTACAGAACATGAGCCATTGCTGAAAAGATACAATCTTGTCAACAACTGTGTCATTGAATTTACAATAAAGAAATGATATCACAATGCTTTATCCTACAAAAATAGTTATATTCCTATTTATTTTCAATATTAAATCATGATGCTTATGGAAATATCGCCTGTTTTGTGTTCGGTTTCATTCAACTCATTCATATTCTACATTTACTTGAGAAATAGAACTTGATTCATCTCGAAACTCATGTTTAGGTTTTTGTTATCATTCAAGGTTTTCCGCAATTTTCAAAAAAAAAAAAAATGAAATAATTCAAAGAAATGAAAATATTGTTTCGCATGCAATGATAACCATCATACTTGGGATTAATATTTGTTGAAAAGTTCATTCAATTTGTATATAATTTTTTATCATCATATATTAGTATTAAAGTACATTATTCGATATCTGCTTTTCTTGTAAGAATGATAGAAAAAGTACTCGATAAGGAGCGCGAGAACTAGCTAATTGAGGACGAGTTAACCACTGGTAAACTATCCTCCATCAGTCAGGTAACCATATAGTGAAGCTAGTGTCTATTCCAATTCTCTACATTGAACCACCCTCCAAAAAACTAATCACTTCATTGTTTCAACGCGGCATTATCATTCAATTTTTTATTCTCAGACATGAGGCAGCTGTGTTTCCTCACTTGTAATTTTCATTTTTGTAGGACCATCGAAGGAATGAATCGGTTATCGCTCTACATCGATCAGTGACTCTTCCAGATATGCAACCTCCTTGGATCACTTCGATAAGAACACGTTGATATTCTATCAGATGAACGTGCCTAGTGGCAGATTTCGGTGTCAAGAAGTGTTAAATATAGACGAGATGTAGGAGAGCCACGAGTATGTATGACTATACTGCATCAATGTATCTGTATTATAGGAGTGTAGGTATATGTATAATAGGTGAAGGCTTTTGGAGTAGGAGTGGATATTGACAGATTTGAGAATTAGATGGCATTGGCATGTTGGCTTATCTCATGTGGCGTGAATGGTGTCCCGGCAACGCTGTGAATGTGCTTGCTAAATTATACATATTGGATTCTGTTAAGAAGTAGAAAACATAGAGAGAAGAGAGATGAAGGAGGAGGAGAAGAAAGAAAACGAAGAAAAATGAGACGAAGCGGAATGAGGTGAAAGTAAAAGGAGAAAGAGCATAGGGAAACCAGAGGGAGGATAAGAAGTAGAATGAGAAGGAGAAGAGAATATATCAGTTGAGAAGAAGGGCAGTTGTGTACGGCAATGAAAACAAGAAGAATCTTAGGATGAAGGTGGTGTGGAGGAGAAGGAGATGAAAGGTTGGAGGAGGAAAAGAAAGGTTCAATTTCACATATCATTATAGTGAGGTATCATAATTAGGACTAAGTTTATTATTAGCACTTATGTATGTATATTTTAATAATTATGTATATGTTTTGTCAATAAACTCCTCTGGTTGCAATTCATTGGCAATCAGAGAAATCAATTAGTTAGTACAAGGCAGTGAGACAATGAAATTGAGTGTAAAATTAAGGGTGGGAGAGAAATAGGTGTTCAAGTGCAAAATGAAAAATATACAGAAATGAAGAAAAATGAGGGAAAGAGGTGAAGGAAAAGGAAAATGAGAAAATTAAGAAGATAAAAAAGCTGATGATGATGGTTGTGGTGGAGGTTGTGGTGAAGAAGGGAGAATGAAGAAGTGTGAAATAACAAAAGGAACAAATATTTAAACAAGGGAAAAATCGAAGAAGAAAATAACGGGGAGATGGTAAAGAGGTTGAGCAGGCGGAGGAGAGGAACAAAAAATATATGGGACAGAGGAACCAGCATAAGATTATGTGGCTAATGAAAAGAATTCAAGGGAACAAGGCTCACAAGCTTTGATGTTCAAAAAGAAAAATACACAGAAATAAAGAATGATGAAATGGTATAAATGGGTCGATGGTGTAGAGAATAAAGATAAAAAATGAAGGATGTGTGAAATGAGAAGTTCAGATCAAATTTCATTAATTCAATTTATTAAAAATACACACAAAACAAAATTACAAAGAAATAAAACAAATAAAACACAATAAAATGTTACAAATATAAAAAACCATGGGCTTAGTGGTTGGGAGTGTTGGAGAAGAGAGAAAAAAAGAGAAGAAGATACCTAGCCAACTATTCCAAATATTGGAATGATACTCAAAGAAAGAGTAAGGGAAGGTGAAAAAGAAGTAAAACATGAAAAAGGTGTACAAAAATGGAGGAGGAACTTGAAGAGGAGTTGCTAAACAAGGATGAGGTGGTTTGGGGAAGAAGGAGTGCAAGTTGAAGTAGTAGTGTTGTAGGAGTAAGGCAGGAAGGATGGGAATGATAAGGGCGGATAAGGAAGGAAGTCTTGCCGTAACTTGATGATTATTTCGAGATTCGAAATGCTGGGGAATTGGATTGTAAGTGAGAACTCAACCGTGCTCTGTCGATAGAACTACTAATATTCATGGAGTACAGTAGTTGGAGTGAGGCGAGGAAAGATGTTTGTAGATGAGGATTTTGGAATAGAAGGAAGCAGAGGATAACGATGATAATAATAATGATGATGATGATGATGATGATGCGACTGATCAAAGACAAAAAAATAATTGAGTGATGCGAAAGAATAGAGAAAGAAAATATGGAGGGAGGTACTTTTAAAGTAAAGAAAATGATGATGAGGTTGATGATGATGATGATTATTATTATTATTATTATTATTAAATATAATGATGTATAATGATTAATTCAATTTGTAAAAATTATCATTCATGTAATGTGGGATTTCACTTTAAAAAAATATTATTATTATTATTATTATTACTATGGTGACAGAAGAAGTTTTGAATAATTGTTTCTATTCTTTTTAGAATATTGTATTTGTTTTTTGTTTTTTTAAATAAAGAGATATGGAAGAAAGTCGCGAGGAGAACAATGAAGAAACTTAGAAAACAAGAAATGGGAGACAATATTGACATGGAAGACCCAAAACAAGACAAAATAAGAGGAATGAACCGGGTGAAGGTGAGAGTGAGAAAAATATATCATGAATAGAATAAAAGGTTGATGAGAGATGATGTGAAAACGAGAAGATGATTGATAGTGTAGTGGGAGAAAGGTTAAAATATAAGGAAGAAATGAACATGAGAAGTCAAAATGATATGATGTCAGACACAGAACAATAGAGTAAGGGAACTGCAGAGGAAATTGTGTCAAAGTAAATAAAGAAAAATAAGTTGAATGAGAGAAAGAAATAGATGACTGAGTATGAAAGTAAGTAGGAGAAAAGAAAAGGGTAGAGAAAACAAACATTAATGGGAAATGGAGAAAGAAAACTTCAAGTTAAAGGAAGGAGTTGGAAGATGAAAACATAGTCAATAGATAGAATGGTCAATGATAAATAGTAAAAAAAATAGCCAATGGCAATATATGATAAGAGAGTATTGTAGAATATTGAGGAAAAAAGAAGAAATAACAGGAGGATAGGAGAATAAACATCATGAGAAGTAGTGGAGAAGTAAGCAGCGTGAGTTTGAAGAGCAGAGCAGAGCATCGGGACTACTTGAGACACAATTTGGCGCACCGGCAAGATGAAATGGAAACGTCGCATGCAAATGACAGTCAAACGGAAAGACAAGTCTCCCGATAAACCGACGCCGAAACGGATTATGACAAGGAGAGGCGTCTCCAAACTCTCTCTCACTCTCTCTCTATCCTCACTTTCTCTCACTCTCCGACATCCATTAGCAAGTCGGGTAGTGGAGAGCGGCACAAAACTCCTCAACCTGCTTTTAGAACGAAACCACTGCTGACTACTTGAAGATGGCTGGCTATTCACCTTAAACTGTCAGCCTTGGTTTAATGATTAACCATTGATGTTATAAGTTTCCGGAGCTGACTACTTGACGGTGTCTCATCGTAGACCGATTCACTTCATACTGTCAGTGTAGATTGAATGGGAATCATTGATGATGTATCTGTAAGGATTGCTGACTATTTGGAGGTGGCTGACTAGCTTTCCGGGAAGAAGGCACTGCCTTCCAAATCTGGCTGAAGCCGCTTAGACGCCAACCACCAGCTAACAGCCCCTTCTCAAAATACCCTCACCAACCACACCCCACTAGTCACGACACCTTGATTCCAGGATAGTATCTTACCACAATCCTTGAATGTTTGCTTATAAATTATTCACATGTCTGTAATTTAATAATTTCGTTACAAAAAATATTGTTCGAAAATTCATATTATTTTTTAAAAATGAATGTGAGTAGCTTAATATTGAGACCACTGCGAAGAATTTTTGCGCAATTACCGAGAAATAAGGAAAAATTTTTGCGCAATGACCTGTATCTAGTATGTCCAATAATTCGAAAATCTCAGATAAAATTGGAAAATGTACATTTTCTGTTTTTGTTAACGCTTGATCAACATCATCGCCTTGGAATCCTGTTGAAAATTTAATATTTTTTGCAATAGAATCAAATTCATTGAATGAAATTGACATCAAGAGACGAGTTAATTTTTTGAATTTTGCAAAGCTAAAACACTGCATGACCTAGATCAAGCTATGAACTATAATTGATAAGGTAGGAATGTGCACTTAGCTGTAACAGTTGTGTCTGAGGGGGCGTATCTCTTGATAAAAATGGCTATAGATATCCTCAGACCTATATCACTTGGGATATCAGCTCTATTGATGTCTTAACAGAGAGAGGTCAATGATCTAAGTTGATCTTTTACATTTTTTATCTGCAATGTCATACAAGCATTTCCAAAGTTCATCGGAATTTGTAACAATAGTTGAGAAATCATTTGCACTACAATAATGTAGATGACCTGTATCTAGTATATCGAGCAGTTCGAAAATCTCAGATAAAATTGGAAAATGTACATTTTCTGTTTTTGTTAACGCTAGATCAACATCATCGCCTTGGAATCCTGTTGAAAATGTAATATTTTTGCAATAGAATCAAATTCATTGAATGAAATTGACATCAAGAGACGAGTTAATTTTTTGAATTTTGCAAAGCTAAAACACTGCATGACCTAGATCAAGCTATGAACTATAATTGATAAGGTAGGAATGTGCACTTAGCTGTAAAAGTTGTGTCTGAGGGGGCGTATCTCTTGATAAAAATGGCTATAGATATCCTCAGACCTATATCACTTGGGGTATCAGCTCTATTGATGTCTTAACAGAGAGAGGTCAATGATCTAAGTTGATCTTTTACATTTTTTATCTGCAATGTCATACAAGCATTTCCAAAGTTCATCGGAATTTGTAACAATAGTTGAGAAATCATTTGCACTGCAATAATGTAGATGGCCTGTATCTAGTATATCGAGCAGTTCGAAAATCTCAGATAAAATTGGAAAATGTGAGGGAAAAAATAATTTCCCTTTCTACTATCAGATTAAAGTGAATCCATCTAATAACTTATACTGTCAGATTAAAGTGAATCCATCTAATAACTTATACTGTAAAATTGCAAATAATTGGTTTGCTTTCCACCCGACAGTTAAGAAAAATGTTCAATCAATAATATTTATATTGAAATTTTCTATGTACTGTTCAAACCTGCGGGCGTTACTTTTTTGGTAAGTGTGTTCTCCGAGAATATCTATAGTAAATTTAGTATGAACAAGCATTCCAAAAATGGCTATAGATATCCTCAGACCTATATCACTTGGGGTATCAGCTCTATTGATGTCTTAACAGAGAGAGCCCAATGATCTAAGTTGATCTTTTACATTTTTTATCTGCAATGTCATACAAGCATTTCCAAAGTTCATCCAGAGGCGAGTTAATTTTTGAATTTTGCAAAGCTAAAACACTGCATGACCTAGATCAAGCTATGAACTATAATTGATAAGGTAGGAATGTGCACTTAGCTGTAACAGTTGTGTCTGAGGGGGCGTATCTCTTGATAAAAATGGCTATAGATATCCTCAGACCTATATCACTTGGGATATCAGCTCTATTGATGTCTTAACAGAGAGAGGTCAATGATCTAAGTTGATCTTTTACATTTTTTATCTGCAATGTCATACAAGCATTTCCAAAGTTCATCGGAATTGTAACAATAGTTGAGAAATCATTTGCACTACAATAATGTAGATGACCTGTATCTAGTATATCGAGCAGTTCGAAAATCTCAGATAAAATTGGAAAATGTACATTTTCTGTTTTTGTTAACGCTAGATCAACATCATCGCCTTGGAATCCTGTTGAAAATGTAATATTTTTGCAATAGAATCAAATTCATTGAATGAAATTGACATCAAGAGACGAGTTAATTTTTTGAATTTTGCAAAGCTAAAACACTGCATGACCTAGATCAAGCTATGAACTATAATTGATAAGGTAGGAATGTGCACTTAGCTGTAAAAGTTGTGTCTGAGGGGGCGTATCTCTTGATAAAAATGGCTATAGATATCCTCAGACCTATATCACTTGGGGTATCAGCTCTATTGATGTCTTAACAGAGAGAGGTCAATGATCTAAGTTGATCTTTTACATTTTTTATCTGCAATGTCATACAAGCATTTCCAAAGTTCATCGGAATTTGTAACAATAGTTGAGAAATCATTTGCACTGCAATAATGTAGATGGCCTGTATCTAGTATATCGAGCAGTTCGAAAATCTCAGATAAAATTGGAAAATGTGAGGGAAAAAATAATTTCCCTTTCTACTATCAGATTAAAGTGAATCCATCTAATAACTTATACTGTCAGATTAAAGTGAATCCATCTAATAACTTATACTGTAAAATTGCAAATAATTGGTTTGCTTTCCACCCGACAGTTAAGAAAAATGTTCAATCAATAATATTATATTGAAATTTTCTATGTACTGTTCAAACCTGCGGGCGTTACTTTTTTGGTAAGTGTGTTCTCCGAGAATATCTATAGTAAATTTAGTATGAACAAGCATTCCAAAAATGGCTATAGATATCCTCAGACCTATATCACTTGGGGTATCAGCTCTATTGATGTCTTAACAGAGAGAGCCCAATGATCTAAGTTGATCTTTTACATTTTTTATCTGCAATGTCATACAAGCATTTCCAAAGTTCATCCAGAGGCGAGTTAATTTTTTGAATTTTGCAAAGCTAAAACACTGCATGACCTCGATTAAGTTATGAACAATAAAATTGATAAGGTAGGAATGTGCACTTAGCTGTAACACAGTTGTCTCTGAGGGGGGCGTATCTAATTGTAGACAGACAACATGTACGAGCTTTATGCAGTCTCAATGCATGCAAGCAATAAACACACTGTAATTCCTTTCCGTTGTAGAAGAATCCATAACGTGCAAAGTTTCTTTTCTGTGCATTCGTATACATCGGTGCCAATTTCATACTTTGCATTCGATTGTTTTCACACAAGAAATTATTTGATTGATACATATTTTTAAACAGCAAAGAATTATAATGTTGGGCACTGTACAACGCACACCTTCCATCGGGTCTATATTTATGTATCTTACATGCATCATAACACCACGAAGTGGTGAAAATGCTGAAATCAGGCTTGAGAAAGTCCTCCGGTATGCATTGTACATTAGAATGCAATCTTCTCAAAAACTTTGCTTTTTCAGTTCCTTTTGTGAAAATTTTCTCATAACCTGCAAGGTAATCACGTATTAATGAGTCACTGTATTCTAAATCTCCATCTTCCCATTTTATTTTATGATAGTTACGTTCCAGCCATGTTACGTCGTTATACAATTTTGCGCTCAATTCCATCTTTGCAAATGGTGATTTGAAATGGAATACAGCATAATTATTGCTCTCATCGACAATAGCAAGTTCCTTTACAATAATTTGATTACAAGTTTGTTTAAACCAGTAAAGATCAACCGTAGCAATTTTCGTAGGTGTCTGCTTTTGCACTCCTTTCTGTTCCTCTTCACGTATCTGTTCCTCCTCACGTTTCTGCTCCTCCACCTCCTCTTCCCCCTCCTCTCCCGACTTCTGGATTGGTGTACTACTCCTCCTTGGTTCATAATAGAAATTTGTTGATTCAATATCGTAAAGTAGCGACGACTGAGTTTGAGCTTTGTCCAAAATATCAGAATCAAGATCACACTGGATACCAATAGAGCGAGTTTGTGGCTTGTCCAAAATATCAGAACACAAAGAATAGGACATGATTCCTGTTCAAAGGTAAAACTGATAATGGCTTACATTTGGCGCAGTACACACCTTATATAACCTGCAGTGATGCACTCTATCAACAAATTACTGAACTTCTCAATTTAACAGCACGTACTCCGGAGTACATATCATGTTATTTTCATAATTTCTTCGGTTTTGATTCACATTTTATTCTGAAATCGCTCGGTAAATGTAAAAAAGAAATTTCCTGCATCGCAAATACGTCAGAGAGATTTTTGACACTTTCGGTAGGCAAAATTAAATTTTTAGATTCCTACAAGTTTATGTCTGAATCCTTGGAAGTATTGGTGCGTAATGTGGTAGAAAGTACAGACATGGAAAAGAAGTTGGGGAAAGAAAGTACATTGGAAAGAACTTCCTCCAATAGAATGTTTTCATAACGACTTAACGGACACACCTCTGACACGCGAAGAATATCAACATGCACAAAGAGTGTTCTCAACATTCAATATTTTCATTACCTTTCAACTCAATGCTCGAACATTAACTAAAGTTAATTAATTAATCATTACACTAACTTAATCTAAAAGAAAAATGGAAATTTTCTATTAATTTGGAATAATACTTTGAATTCATCTATTCAGATCATCTATTTGAAATGCATTTCAAATAGCTGATGTGAAAAAGTCAAACACAAAATAATATTGATAAGAATGAATGGAATACCAATCCAGCCATGTGTACGATGCATTCATTCACAACAAGACCTTGTGAAGGTCGTGAATGAATGAAATGCATCACACCAGATGTGTAAGGGCCAACGGTCTCACTTCACAACAAGGAAGGCAGAGCGTTGAGCCGACCTTGACACAGTGAGCGATCGGCCGATGTCAGCTTGCCATACATCAAGCTATAAAAACACATTTTTAATTTCTTATCACTCAATGCAACTTGGAGAGTGAGTGATTGAGTTCTCTACACTTATACTAGTGTGATAGGTGAGTGAAAACTTTTTATAGAATAACATACTATTTTTTATTGATATATAACAAGTAAATTATGCGGTTAACAAAGTAGGTTATGTATATGCTGATAGGCGATGCAATTGTCACCTTAACACAATACTTGAAAATTATAGATTATAATGAAAATATATGTAATGGCTTGTGTCAAAACTAAATAACACAATACTTGAAAATTGTGATTTACAAGATATAGGTTATAATGCCGAAAGGCGATGTAATGTCAAGTCCGAAAATTTGTTACAAGATTATTAACAAAATAAGTAATAATAAAATTCATAAAATGTTAACTGGTAATATAATTATCATGATTTAAATTTTATGCATTTTAACAATGTTTATGTCAGTCATGCACTGATTAATATGTTTCACAAACAGTAACAATGATTTGCATTATCAAATTGCATTATTTGCATTAATAAATGATTTTCATTTTAAAAGTAATAATATCGTAAATTCATAAAATGTTAACTGAAACCCTAAAAGTAATATACTATTTTTTATTGATATATAACAAGTAAATTATGCGGTTAACAAAGTAGGTTATGTATATGATGATAGGCGATGCAATTGTCACCTTAACACAAAACTTGTAAATTATAGATTCATACAACCTCAGCTGAGTGAAGTGGAGGAAACACAATACTTGAAAATTATAGATTATAATGAAAATATATGTAATGGCTTGTGCCAAAACTAAATAACACAATACTTGAAAATTGTGATTTACAAGATATAGGTTATATTGCCGAAAGGCAATGCAATGTCAAGTCCGAAAATTTGTTACAAGATTATTAACAAAATAAGTAATAATAAAATTCATAAAATGTTAAATGGTAATATAATTATCATGATTTAAATTTTATGCATTTTGACAATGTTGATGTCGGTCATGTACTGATTAATATGTTTGACAAACAGTAACAATGATTTACATTTACTTTTAAAATTTTGGATGTCTTTGGGGGTCAAGATCAGCATGAAACGTTCAGGTATGTAAACATCTGTTGTTCTCTGACCTGACAGCCGGATCTTGAGCACCACGTGACGTCCATGTTGATTGCAGACCTCCCTCACGTCCTCAATAGGGTAAGGCGTACCCTCCATCAACTCTCTTAGAGGAGTCCAGGGTTTCGGCGCGTACCTATTGATGACAGTGAGGAAGTGCTCCTCGGGGAGAATTTCATCCTCCTCCTGCTGTAACAGCGTCATTATGGAGCTGTCCTCCTCATCCTCTTCCACCGCACGTTTCTGTTGAAAAATATTTCATTAGACTCTTATTTGTTTCAGGTTATAAAATCATACAAGAGAGAGATCTTGCGCTCAACAGATTCACTACTCAAAACTGTGACTAATAACTCGCAAATTCTCTGACATGAGAGAGTGATCTTGCGCTCAACAGATTCACTACTCAAAAAATGTGAGTAATAACTTGGAAATTCTCTGACATAACTCTCAATTATCGGAAAAAAATTTTTCACTTCATTACAATCAACATAAATGATTGCAGAAAAACATAAATATTTCACCTTTCATTAATCATGCAAATTTTTGTTTCACACTCAAACAACATATGATTTGATTTTTCATATATATATATATGTAATCAGTATGTAATTCTCCAATTCAAATTGTTTCAGTAGGAATGTTTCATGCAACATATTTAGTAAACATGTTTAAACAATACAACCATCGTGAGAATTTATCTGTATTCGGATTGTTTTGATAGCACAATTAGAAGTCAAGCTCAGTCTTCGCTCACAGTATAAGAATCAGTAATGACTTGTAATGTACACAAAAGATTTTATCGATTATAGATTCATAGATTATAAAATCTTTTGTGTACATTACAATAATAATATTTTTGTATGCTAACCTTCGATTGAGTGAGGACGTCGGGCTCCTCATCGTCGTCGAAAAACAGCCTCCTCTTGACAGACTGCTTGGGGGCGGGTACCGATGTGAGGGCCGCACGGCGTGGTGCCCAAGTAGCTTGTGTCGGAGGGGTACTGTCTCCCACGATGATGCTGGAATCCTCATCTTGGACGAAGATCCCTTGTTTCTTCAAGGGATCTGAGGTTGAGGCTGAGGAGGAGGTGGCGGCAGCAGCAGAGGTGGAGGCGACAGCTGAGGCTTTTCTGCTGCGGTGCTTCTGCTGCTTCTGCTGTTCCCAGTAGTTCAGCTCCCTCTCCGGAGGCGGGCTGTCTGGCAATAAGAATGTTGTGGAGGATGAGGATGCACGGTGTGACTTGTCCATGGTGTTTTGAAAGTATCGAGAATTTTAGCGTGTACTAATAGCTCTCTAACGTGAATGATGATTTTCCACTGAGAAAAGCGATTATATAGCAAGTCGTTTCTCTGTCTGTTGCAGGCTTGTATGAGTGAGATAGAAACACAAAGGAGGCGTGTATCACAATTGGCGAACACTGCCGATACTCCCCAGAGCTTTAGCTCGATGATAACATTTGATTGTAAGTGAAAATTTTTGTTATATTCTCATATTTTTGTGAAATAACACTAAATTGATTTATAATATATATATTTTGTTACAGTTATTTAATATTTCATTGTTTTTCACAGCATTTTCTCACCTCACAACTCGGTCTCATAAGCAGTTGTGCTCTCGTGAGGGAAACTTACCTACATCGAGAAAATCATAGGCGAGGAGCTAAGCTGGAACAATACCTGAACCGAGTCGAGGAGCTGAGAGAAGCATATCCGATTATTTCATTTCGTCAAATCAACACATGTAAGTTCATTTTTACTTAAATTTTTCTCCTCCTCCTTTGTCCTCCTTTGTCCTCCTTTCTCCTCCTTTGTACTCTGTTCTCCTCCTCCTCCCCTCCGAGGACAAAAATTGTCCTCCGTTCTCCTCCTTTGTCCTCCTCCTCTGTCCTCCTCCTCCACTCGTTTAGCAGGAAAGAAAAAATGAGAGAGGAATCGGGAGAAGGGGAGAGAGCTCAATGTCATGAGGATTGTCACAATAATTTTCTTTATTTTTAAATTATTATACATACATCAAAGCATATCTATGACCAAATCAAATACAGAAAGTAACTCTTTCCTTATTCCTACTGGGTGTATATTTAAAAACATCTAGCTTGATTCTAATTTTATAATTCAAATCTATGTTCGACTTTTCAAATTCTTCCTCTAACCAATAGTTTGAGACATACAATGCTTCCACATTTTCAAACTGTAGGATATACCGAGTATTGTTTCTATTGTACACTTCTTTTATTGCAATAATGACTAACTCTATACCTTGTGGTAACTCTTCCAATCTTTTACACTGTCCTACTTTTACTTTCCCTTTAATTTCCAGCATTGTGATGTTATTATACTGCTCCACTTCTTTTGTGTGAAGGGAGTGTCTTCCAAGTTTTTCCAAACATCTGGGAGAAACTTAACTGATTCTATTCTAGGAAATGTATGTCCATTATAGCTTGACATACCATTGACTGTAATTACACAAATTTTCTCTTCCCTGGTAGACAAATAATTTCTTTTTGTCAGTGTAAGGGATTACAAAATAACCCTCTTTCTTGAGAGTTTCGATAGCTTTGTATGCATTAATGAAAACATTTTTATGGCAGCCCTTTACAAAGTAAACGTTTTTCAAACCATCTTTCTCCCCTAGTACACCTACATATGGGAATTTCCCAGTATTATTCACAGTAAATGCAGTCACATTATAAACTCCACTAGGCTCAAAATTTCGCCAATGTGAATGGAAATATGGTCCAAGTTCCTCTCTCAAATTTTCTATTTCTTCCTCAAATTCTTCTAGCTGCTTATGCTGTTCCCCAAATGACTGTGTGGCTTCAAAAAACTCAATTTTCCTCCGTTTTAGATCAATTTCATCCAGTTCTAGCTTATGCTTCTTGGCTGATAGCACTGAGATAGGAGACAAGGGTTGTATCTCTTTAACAGGGTATGGAGGAAGCTTACAAGTTATGTTTGCTCGTTTTCTTAAGACTTGTGGTATCAAGTTACCTGTTGCTACAAGACCCAACTCATCTAGGTCAACAACTTTGGATATGGTAGAGAAAACTGTGGTTGACTTGGAGAAATAAGTCTCTCCACTCTTAATATAACACTTTTGTGAGAAACTGATATTATTTTTGTTTGATGGATCCTCGAAAATTTCCACATAATTAATAGGTAGTAGATTAAAGCTAAATGCAGAGATTACATAGGATATTATTTTATTTCTATGTTGTGGGTCAGTGGGAAGCTTTACTTGTACTCCACTCAATTTGCTGGTATTGCTATTACCCCAGTAAACATACTGTAGAAGATCATTATAGATCAAACAACAACTATTTTTCAAATTATCTGTCAGTTTTCTCCACATTTTAGCCAAGGACACAGAATAAATTGGAGCATTTTGGAAATAATTTCTACTATCATTCAAGAGTGACAAGCTATCTTGAATAGGGTCAAAGGTTTTGCTATTGGCTCTATTTGTTAAACTATAGTTACAGATTGTAGCTTCCAAACGTGTAATACCATGCATTTTACCTGTAGGAGAGGTGAAAGTTTTCCCTAATCTTGAATCTGCACACTCAATAAAGTCTACAATATGGTTACCTAACTGCTTATTTACACCAGAGCTTGTTATTTCACATACAAACTTATTATAAATTTTCACCCTTGCATTACTATTAACCCAACTCAAACAATCAATCCCAACAGTTTTATTGTTATCTGCTAAGTAGAGGTAAATCAGGAGAACCGACGGACTTTTCTGCTTGAAATCCCCCTCCCCCCTCTCCCCCCTCGTCCATCCCTCCTCCCCTTCCCCCCGCCTGTAGGGCGGGGGGGTGTTCTAAAAATAGATTTCCCCTTCCCCCTGTCCAGTGGAGGTGAGGGGGAGAGAGTGAGAGGGAGATATATCTTTCTCTCTCTTTCTAAATCCCCTTCCCCCTGTCCAGTGGAGGTGAGGGGGAGTGAGTGAGAGGGAGATATATCTTTCTCTCTCTTTCTAAAAATAGATTTCCCCTTCCCCCTGTCCAGTGGTGGTGAGGGGGATAGAGAGAGAGAGAGAGGGAGATATCTCTCTCTCTCTCTCTCTCCAGGTGAGGGAAAAAAAAAAATTCCCTTTTAGGAGGAAAAATTCCCTCTGTCTACTGTCAAATTGAAGTGAATTCATATTTCTACATCTAATGCTATGGTGACAGATTGAGGTGAATTCTAAAGATGTGGGGGAAAAAATCTCTTGAGAGGGAAAAATTCCTTTGGTGACAAATTAAAGTGAATTCATATTTCTACATCTAATGCTATAGTGACAAATTGAAGTGAATCCATTTCGCTCTACTATGATGAGGATAGAGATAGAGATCTCCTTCTTTTACTCATGTCATCTCTTTCCTGCACCCTTTCCGAAAGGAGATAAGAATCAATTCTTTCCACATCTAATGCTATACTAACAAATTGAACTACATCCATTTCGCTCTACTATGATGACAGGCTCAATTGATTCTTATCTCTTTCCCACACCCTTTACGAAAGCGAGTAAAGGAGGGAAGAATCAAGTTCCATTTGATCGATCGTGGGTATAGTGTGAAACGATTCTCACCAGCATTACAAAAGGAAGGAATCTAGTATGGGAAGATATTAGCTCTTTAGAGTAAAGTGACAGGTGCATTTGATCGCACGCGCCTCTCATCTGGTCCGCACCCTGTGAGGTCGTTTAATAACTCCTGCAACGAAAACCGTTGTATGAAAAAAATCGATTTATGTGACAAGTGTTACTTGTTAAAGTTACTTTGCTCAACCTTCTTCAAGATTTATCGACATAGTCAAAAATGACTAGGGTGAAAACTATAGCTGTTGAAGTTGACTTGTACAACCTTTTTTTAAAGATTTATTGACATGCTCAAAAATGTCAATCAGGGTGGTCTACACTGTAATTTGAAACTATAGGTGTTAAAGTTCACTTGTACAACCTTTTTTTAAAGATTTATTGATATGGTCAAAAATGCCAATCATGGAGGTCTAGACTGAAACTATAGGTGTTGTCTCACTTTACCTTTAAAAGATTTATCGAAATACTCAAAAATGTCTAGACTGAAACATTCACTCTCTCACACTCAACTCAAGATTTTATGTTTTCGGCGCCAATATAAAGTCTTTATACTTGACCAAATCCATTTTTTCTGTAATAATTTGTACTACCTGATGTTCGTTAAGCCCATGATCTTTCGCTTCGATCCAATTCATGTGGAAAGAAACTTCGGCATATTTTGATACTATATCATACGCCATTTTGTGGATAAATAGACTTAGGTACTCAATGAAGGGCGCCGAACATTGCAGTCTCATGACAGCACCCTCTTCCGAATTTTTAATTGCCTCAGCTATTTCATCACGAACACTTTTCACAGCGTCTACCATCTCGTTTTTCTTAATAAAATCTTCAATATCATTTTTAGTTGCATACTTTTCTGCAATTTGTTTAATCAGAATAGCAATAGCATCTTTTGTAATAAACTGCTCAATACCCTCCATAATATTAGCTTTTATTGCACCTGCCATTTCAGATAATCGTTTTTCAAACTCTTCCTTTGTTATTGAAGAACTAATCAATTTCTGCAAAGTAGATTCTAAATATTGCTTATCAATTCCCGATGGGTGAGTTTCATTTACTTTAGTAAAAATTTCTGTACTAAGTTGTTTCAATTTAGTATTGAGATAGTTTCTGTCCAGCACTTCCAAATTCTTAATTTTATCTGATACGGCTTTTAATTTTTCATCTAAATAAGCCTTATCAACTTTATCGTTGTTAATACTGAGCAACTGAGATGAAAAGCTGTCTGTTAAAGTTTTCACTTCCCCTAAAGCACTCTCTAGAGTTTGAGTTCTCTCTCCAATAGCTTTATCGATATTACTACTGAAATTTTGTAAGGTGCTTAGAATATGTTCTCTTTCAATTATGCTCACTCCAATATTCTTTGTATTTTCCGAAACGAGTTTGGTTATTTGCGAATCTAAATAAAATTTCACAGCTTCGCTGATTCCTTGCTGATTTATTGATTCGATTATCTTCTGTGTTATCGAGTCAATATCACACGTAAGACTAGCTCCGCTAGGTGTATCAATTCGTCCGAATCGATGCAGAGTCATCGTGACACTAAACAATTAATTTTGCTTCTTTTAGCTCTTCAATTATACTTGCAATTTCCACATCATGCCCAGTGTTCCCACTAGCTTTTGAGGAATAGAGTAAATTTAATCTTTGCACTAATTCGTCAAAATTATCAAAGTATTGATAAATTCTATCATGAGAATTATTTTTTGCAAATTTCAATAAACCCCAACCCTTCTTTTTACTAATTTTTTTACTGGGAAATAACTTTTGAATCAATTGTGATTTAATTCCCTGATTTCGTTTAACATAACCTCTTCGATCTAAATGTATACCTGTAAGTGTTAAGATTTTTTTATACTTATCCAGATCTCTCTCATTATAAAGATTTGAGTTTGGTCTAGCACTGAATAACAACTCGAGTAGACCGTGTGTTAATCGAAATCTTTCACTATCAATATCTATATAACCATCAACAAATATTACTTGCTGATTACCAATATAATACACGTCATCTTTAGAATTATATGAAATTCCATAACTGATTGAATTATTCTGTTTTTCCGCATGAAACGTTTTTAGATATTGTGACAGCACATTGTCGTTTCTGCTAGAACCAAGTAAACTGTTTTCAAATTTAGTCGAGCTTAAAAAATTGTCTGCTGAACTCTCATAACTCTGTTCATCTCCCTCCTCATTATCATCAATTTCCATACTCTCCTCTTTTACCTGTTCCTTTTTTGGTTTTACATCAGAGTGTGAGAATTCGTTTTTTCCCAGTTCAATTATGGGCTCTATTAACGGAGAGAGCGTTTTCCTATTATATTCCTCCGATCGCTTTTCAAAATTGACTAAGCTTTTATGCTTCTCTCTAATTACTTTTCTCAATTTCTTAATCTTTTCGATTAAACCAACCTCCTTTCTATTCAGCTTCCTGCCGTATGACAACATGACTGCACAAAGAATTAATCTCTACTGAACGGTAAGAAACGTATCGAGCGAATCTCGGTACTTCCCGCTATTAATTCCACACTCGGTCATAATAGTTAGAAAATTATGAGGTTTACGATTCCAAACTGTATGACAAAGTTTAACGAAATCTTTATAAGTAATATCTGCTCCAACATGATCTCTGTGAATTAATTTCAGACTCAATAAATCTACCTTGAAGATTATAATCATATTTGCGTTGTCCCTAGTGAAATGTTTCTGTGTTGCCCCATAACTCTGAATTAAATATGCAGTGTCAATATTACGATGTCGACCCATGGTAAAATATTCTCTTATTTGAGGCACGTGATTAAGTTGAAAGTCATCGAAAATGACAAGAGAATATTGTTGAATTTTGTTGGGGTGAGCTATAGATTCCGAATTGCTGTTTATATGAAATTCAATACCCTTCATTTTTGAAAAGACTTTTCTCAAAAACAAGTACTTATCTTGATACTCGCTCTTCGTGTGCAAGTATATAGTTTTAAATCTCAACCCATTCTTTGAAAAAATTAAATTAAATAGTAAATTGGTCTTGCCACAACCTGAAGAGCCTATTATAAGGATCCTTGCATTATGTGGTAATAACTTACCATTTTTACACCATGTTGGCATTTCTTTCTCTCTTATAACATTGTCGAAATTTACTATCGGAATCATGTTAGTCACGTGTACAGCATGCGATCTGATAAGGAACTGATAAGTTATCAAGGAGGAAGAGATTGTGGGCTAGACACCATTGCTTATCACATCGGGATGCAAGCGCTCTCCCCTTTCAATGCGCTGATAGAAGTTTCTCACCCGCACCCTCTTCACGAGAACGCTTGAGCCTTAGCAAATAAAACTTCAGATTAAAATGAAACTGAGAAGCATTTTTGATAGAGACGTATTATATTTACACCAAATCTTTGTCATATTTTTACATTGAATGGAATGTATTTGCAATAGATTAACAATAGATTATTTACAATAAATGTACGTGATATTTACAATAGATTATTTACAATAAATTTACATGATATTTACAAAAGATTATTTTTCATCTAATAGTTGATCCTTACTAATATAACTAGGAGTTGAAAACCCAATCCATTTCACAAGCAGTCCTTTTTTATCTCGTTTTAATATTTTTTCAATCAAATACACTTGTCTCTCCGATTCATTTAATTGTGTTTTTTTAATTTCTTCTGCATAAAACCTGCCACTAATTACTTCTCCGTTTAGATCTCGCAAGCTATACGTTACAGGTTGAGAAGGAAATATAGAATGAATTACAAAATACTCTGCGCTCCAGTTTATGTTATAAGATTTATCGAAAAGAACCCTTTTCTTTGAGATTCGTACAACATCTCCTAGCTTAAATTTCGGTTTTGAATTTTTCAATTTATATCGTCTATTGAATGCAGAATTCAATGACATTAAAACATGATTACGATCTTTTTTCGTCACATCTTTAGGTTTCATTCTAATGGATGAATGCATTGTTGCATTATAATCTCGAACTAATCTGTCTAGTTGTGATGACCAGTTTTTGGTTCCATGTTCAGTTAAATATCTATAAATTTTTGCTTTAAGTGTTCTATTAAACCTTTCAACTATGGAAGCTTTCTTATCAGTAAAAACATGATAATGTTTAATACTATATCTATCTAATAATGCTTTAACTTTTAAATTAAAGAATTCTGTTCCTTGATCTGTTTGGAACAGCTTAACTCCTTTATTTTTAGAAATAATTGGCTCGAGAGCGTTAAATACAGATTGGCTTGTCTTGTCTTTTAATGGTACACAATATGCAAATTTTGAAAAACAATTAATAACAGCTAAGATATATTTGTAACCCTTATTAAAACGTGATAAACTTGTCATCTCAATGAGATCGGCTTGAAGCAAGTCTTTTTCACTTTTCAACTCATATTTGCGAGTGGGATAGTTCACACGCGGCACGCTATGAAGCTCTAAAGCTAACTTAGATCTAATAATATTCATGATATTTACAACAGTCAAATCAAAATCAGTGGTGTTGGATGGTTGTCATGGTACATACTGATCAATCATTTAGAGTGTTGAGACTATAATGTCCGAAAGGCAGAGTATCAACACCATTCTCAGCAATATACCTCTTATCATCATAAGGCTCAAACAGATTTTTGCGCATTCAACCTGGTACATGGTGTGATTATACGATCTTAACATATTAAATTTTTCTACATGTTCACTACGTTCAAACAATGATTTCATATATAATTAAAATTAAGCTTTCTACATTTTACTCCGCTCTGTACACCCTTTGCTATACATTTATTTACAAGTTCTTCATTCTCGTTACAAACTAAATATGAGTAAAGTTTGGATCTAAGTCCGAGAAATCTATGGACAGGCTTTGACCCGGTCTCATCCTTGAACTTTCCTACAACTTTATTCCTCTCCATGGAAAAGCAAGGGTGGGAAGGTGGATAGTTAGAAGTATCGAAAAGGGTCAAATTTTCTCTAATCAACTGATACACATCTTCGACTTTAAGGTTAAGAAGAAAACTGTCGGTGTCAGTCATGCACAATTCTATACGATCCC